>NC_134753.1:7575757-7878787 GCF_050436995.1 Anticarsia gemmatalis | reverse complement strand
GCATGGACCCCACGTCCATATAGGGCACTTTTCCAGTGCGTGAAGCACCAGGTCCCGGCGTACCCCAGCCCTTTTAAATGGAAACGGAAAATAAAGCTTTATTAATTAACTAGCTGACCTGCGCAACTTCGCTTGCGTCACATAAGAGAATCATAATTTTCCCCGTTTTTGTTACATTTTCACTGCTCCTATTGGTCGTAGCGTAAATGGGCTATCTAACACTGAAAGAATTTTTCAAATCGGACCAGTAGTTCCTGAGATTAGCGCGTTCAAACAAACAAACAAACTCTTCAGCTTTATAATATTAGTATAGATTAGAGTATTGATTTAACTATTCACATGTTAAATTTCAGCTCATAAAAGTAAATAACTACAGAGATATAATAAAAATACCGAAAAACACGAAATACATGGATAACCCGACCAATTTTGAATGGCCAGAAAAAAGCGACCGTTTAGTATAAAGAGCTAACGTTCTAAAATTCGCCGTTTTGTACGGTAAGCGAAACCGTTTTTATCGAATAGCTTTGCAGTGGGTGGTGGATACACAAATAATATGTACTACAGATACAAATTTACACGATGTCTTACAGTAATTTCCTGTTAAACTGAAATTGCGATTTTCCACATTTTTCCGCTGGGCATAATGCACACGTCCTAATCTCGTTTTACAGCAGCGTAGCTATAAAACCAGCCTTGCTCATATTGCGAAGTGCTATTGATTTTTTTTATTGTTTACAAATCCTCTTTTATTTCGACTGCCTCTGTGTATGCGACTGCCGCGCGGAGGTCTCGGTTTCGAATCCTAGGTTGAGCCAAAAAGTATTATCTGAGTTTTTATATAGAGAATTTCTCAGATTGTCTGGAGGTATGAAGTTGAGGTGGTAGACCGCCTCGGAGAGCACTAATGCCTCACTGGTCGTTTCGGTTAAGCCGTCCCACCGGGCAGTGAGAATAAAATAGTGCACGTGTGTATTGAACACTTGGACACTTAAAATAGTATAGCCACGGGCATAGCCGTTCACTCAAAAAAGTCACAAGGATCAAGTTTCGAGTGTTGTTACAATTATTTAAAAAATGTACTATTATCTATTGTTTGCTACCTCTGCAGCTGCTGTAAATGTTAGTACCTCGCACTACCCATATTTTAACTTAATTCTTGGTCTTTCTTTGCAAATCGGTGTCAGTAGAGCAGTGATGGGTGCGCGCTTTTTCATGTAATCTATACTAATATTATAAAGCTGAAGAGTTTGTTTGTTTGTTTGAACGCGCTAATCTCGGGATCTCCGATTTGAAAAATTCTTTAAGTGTTAGATAGCCATTTTATCGAGGAAGGCTATAGGCTATATATCATCACGCTACGACCAATAGGAGCAGAATACCAGTGAAAAATGTTACAAAAACGGGGAAAATAACGATTCTCTTATGCGACTCAAGCGAAGTTGCGCGGGTCAGCTAGTTGAGAAATAAAACAAGTTATATTAGAGAAAATGTATTTAGAAAAAACTAATATCAAGACTTAGGACACAAAAAAAATAAAATTTTGATCCAGCAGAATGCTTACCAATTAGGACTTATATCTATAAACATGTATCAAAGAACGCACGCTGCCTAACAAATCACAACAATAATATGATCGTAACGATCGAAAGAATTCGTTTCTTTTTTAACTATCACACATATTATTAGTTATGATAACATTGATACATTATCTTAACCTAACACATGGCAATATATGCCCTAAAAAAGTCTTCTAGTAAGTCTTCAGACACATAGAAAATCAAATTTAGATCCCACAGAATGCTTAGAGATTAAGGCTTATGTCTATAAACATGTATGAAAAAAACGCACTCTGCGTAACATCACAATAATAAAATTATATGATCGTGACGATCGAAACCATTCGTTTCTTTTTTAAACTATCTCACATATTATCGTTATGATAACACTGATACACAATCTTAACCTACTAGTAAGGCTTAAGACAAATTAAAAGAAAAAAATTAGATCCAAAATGCTTACAAATTAGGACTTACGCCAAGGTTTTTATGGAAGAACGCACTACGCGTAACAAATCACAATATGATCGTAACGATCAAAACACTTAGGTTTTTTTATAATATCACACATATTATCTCTATGTCATACCAATACGTCTAGTCTTAACCTAACACGGGGCCATCTCCGCCGCGATAGAATCGCAAAGATATTATCGTCGAGAAACGTGTGCGTTCGCGCAGCGGAATGTTGTTGAATTTAAAGATATTAATTATGCAGATATTTAGTGTATGACGTCGTATAATTGTGTATGGTAAAAAAAAAATTGTGTACGCAGCCATTGTGGAGAAATTCACCAAAAACTGATTCCGCTGGGCGAACGTTGTCCTGGCGGAACTAATTTTAATCCATAGACTTTAGAAGAAAAGAGGTGTGTCCAAAAATTAGTGTGTATTTGTGTGTAATTGTGTATGTATGAATAAAATGAGTGCATGCATAAACTTCGGAGAAATTCAAGTTTCCGCTACGCGAACGTTTGGCCATTAGCTAGTTTTCATATAAAGCGCTTACATAGAGAGCTGTAGATTTTTACATACGTTGTTTTGAATTTGTTTATATTTGTTTAAAAAACAGATTTAGAAAAAATCGTAGGGCTTAAAAGATAAAAATATAAACGTAAAATACACTTAATAGGTCTTAGTTCTTAAAGTATGCACTTTGGGGTGTAGATTTTCACGTTTATACAAACCTTGTAAGTATCTGAAACATGTTGCCAAGTATCAATGATGTTCCGTTATTAATTAAAGAGTTAAAGGACAATTTTACCATGAATAGATCACTGTTTACAAAACAGTCAAATATCACGACGTTCTAAAGGAATTGCATGGTAAAATGTATGCCAAAAATTAGTTTATTCATTCAACTATTCACATGCAAAATTTCATGTCATTAAATTTAGTAATTAAAGAAATCAATTAAAATACTGACGAAGCATCGAAAACCTACATAACCCGACCAAGTTCGGATAGCTACAAAAAAGCGTCCATGCAATATATTTAGGTAACATCCCAAAATTTACCGTATAATACCGGTATTGAATTGGTATAGGTGATAACACAATTGTTGTTTCGATATAATTTAAAGGTCATTTATTTTTGTACACCAAATGTTAGTTAAAACAAATTTAAGTTTATTGCTGTCGTTGCAAGCGTTTGTTAACGTTATTATAATTACTTATTTAAGTGTGTAATGAAACATAATTAAGTATGTACTTAATAAAAAAAAATTTTGTACACGGATATTTAAATAGAAAAGTACTTGTTAATTGAAGATTTGTTTTTATCGTAGATAGTTGGGTTATTATTAAAAAAATATTTTTAATTCAAGAAATGCAATTGTTTTATTTTTTCCTAACGCTTGTGTACGGAACTGTACCATATTAGTAAATACTATATTGGAAGGTTAAGAACGTCTCTTAGATATATGGCTGGGCCGCTTTTTTGTAGCTATCCGAACTTGGTCGGGTTATGTAGGTTTTCGATGCTTCGTCAGTATTTTAATTGATTTCTTTAATTACTAAATTTAATGACATGAAATTTTGCATGTGAATAGTTGAATGAATAAACTAATTTTTGGCATACATTTTACCATGCAATTCCTTTAGAACGTCGTGATTTTTGACTGTTTTGTAAACAGTGATCTATTCATGGTAAAATTGTCCTTTAACTCTTTAATTAATAACGGAACATCATTGATACTTGGCAACATGTTTCAGATACTTACAAGGTTTGTATAAACGTGAAAATCTACACCCCAAAGTGCATACTTTAAGAACTAAGACCTATTAAGTGTATTTTACGTTTATATTTTTATCTTTTAAGCCCTACGATTTTTTCTAAATCTGTTTTTTAAACAAATATAAACAAATTCAAAACAACGTATGTAAAAATCTACAGCTCTCTATGTAAGCGCTTTATATGAAAACTAGCTAATGGCCAAACGTTCGCGTAGCGGAAACTTGAATTTCTCCGAAGTTTATGCATGCACTCATTTTATTCATACATACACAATTACACACAAATACACACAAATTTTTGGACACACCTCTTTTCTTCTAAAGTCTATGGATTAAAATTAGTTCCGCCAGGACAACGTTCGCCCAGCGGAATCAGTTTTTGGTGAATTTCTCCACAATGGCTGCGTACACAATTTTTTTTTACCACACACAATTATACGACGTCATACACTAAATATCTGCATAATTAATATCTTTAAATTCAACAACATTCCGCTGCGCGAACGCACACTCGAGAAACATAATATTACTGTAAGTTCTTTGCTATAACGCGTGTAATTATGTTATTTCGCGGATACATGGTGTTTCCGTGCCGTCGACGATTGTTCGTGGAGATTACCAAACGTTGACGACTCTCCCGCGGAGACAGTAGCTTCAATAAAAATACAATCACACTTGCCTTTGGCGATCATCACAATGATGACATTTGAGCACCTATGAAATATTTATATTTGAGGACTTATCAACTATGATTATATTTGAGAACCTATTAGTTAAGTATAATTACTCGGTGGTTATCTTCACCTGGGAATTAAGTGACATTAATGTACACAAAAAGAAAGTATAAGCAGATACCTTCTAATTTTAGAGCCTTAGAGCCGCGCGTCGGCAACTAAGTACACTTGTCTTGATTAATTTTCGTGTATTTTGACCTGTCAGTTTATTCCCCACATAAAAAAATGCTTGGACCCAGCGCTTATGTCGCAGACGTCCTTTAAGTATATCAAGCAAAAACAATTAAAATTGAAATGAGGTAATAAATCAGCCTTACAAGTAAATAATATCAAAATAGGAAAATCGATGTTTTCAATTTAAAGGAAATACAACGTATCGGATAAAGAGTAATGGGGCTGGTTGTGCAGACTGTTGGCTGCTAGAAAAGCAAGTTTGTGAGCATATTGGCAAACACATGGCACGCGAACTTGCACCGAGCAGTTGAAGTACAAATGTGTCAACTTGTATGTTAACCACTGGATCTGAAACAAAAATATAAAAGATGTAAAACCACAATTTATTATAAGGCACAAGACATATTCAAGGAGAAACGTGAAACTTAGGCCGTTCTATATATTAACATGATGGCGAAGAGTTTTTAACAATCCTAAAATCCTCCATAAATACAACGCTAGTGTAGGGCCCAACGCAACCAGCAGAGGCGAATACTAAGATAGGCGGCGGATACTGCGAATAACACTCCTATGACATGTTGATTAAAACGGCATGCCGAAGAGATTATTTATTGCGCACGACCCACCGATAAGCTGTCATGTTTACCTACATGCCATCCTGCCATGTTGAAAATGTTGAACACATTTTATTTTTTGCCAAACAAAAAGAAAACTGTTTGAATTTGTGGGACAGGCCGATTTCGCAACGGTTACACGGTTACGGAAACATTACTAAAACATTTCTTGCTGTTAAGGGTATTCTATTTATCTTTTAAATGATAAATTAATATGTGTTACTTACACGATCAGGAGCAAGTCCAGTGTTATCTTCGATAATGTTGTAGGAGGTGGGGGCTATTGTGCCCTCCCTAACATTTTGAGATACTAAATAAAAATCGTATCTGCAACAGAAACAAAACAACATTTAAAATGTAGAAGGTAATTGAAATACAAAATATGAATATGAGATTACGAGATTAGTATACTGACCTCTCTGGCAATGTAACAACATCGTCAATTACGGTACCCGGGCGCGGGTTTTCGCCGAAGCGGCCACGGTTTAAGAAAATCCGAGTATTTATGCGTTTTGACACTATTATGAAGGCCAGCTTGTACTCAGCTCCTCCATACACTTCAGCAAGTTTATTTTTAAGTTCAGCGACCTGAAATTAGAATAATGCGATAATAAGTGACAATTGGCAAATTGAGACCACCCCCCAACAGCAACATGATTTACATATTATGTCGTTGGATCATATTCAGACAACTTCTTCGTAACGAGAGATGTAAGCCCTAACGTTCCAAAAAACCCGTTAATTTTAGAAGTCAGAGTTAAGTGGCCTTTTTAAATCACTATGTTCCATGTTCACCTTTAACGTTTCTCTTTAGGCGTATATATGATACAGCCTATCAATTGTTTTCGTCCATCGCTTTAGTTAGAGATAGGTACTATTATTTTCTTACCTCTTGACTTTTCACGTACGCAATGTTGCCATCACCAACACCGTCGCGGTAGATAAAAACTCGCGTTGGCAGTGTGCCTTCAAAAAAATAATACGCTCATTAATTTGTATTTATTTACCATCTCATATCAAGTTGAATAAAATAATATATTTTACAGTCGTCAATTTTGTAATGACTCCTTACCGTTTTTCTCTCTATATTTTCGCAATGCAGATGCAATATTGAAGCTCATGTGAGCACTCAGCTCTTCTCCAGAGGTGTGGGCGTTCACAACAGAGTAATATTCGGTCATGTGACGGTCGAGCGTAGCCACGAACGCACCGAAGCTCTTCTCCTTGGAACGTGTGTCGTGACACACGTCGTACCCAATAACCATCACACCTCCTAGAGGAATTTCCACCCTCCAGGGGCTTCCGCCGAGCTGAGTAAAATAATATTTAATTATTCTTTGTGCAACATATAACGTCGAAGCACATTAACTAATAGGAATACACGAAGGTGAATGGCAGTGGATAGTCCCATATAATAGGTGGGGTGCTATATAATTGCTCTGATCTAGTCACGTTACCAAAGTCCGGGCTACTTTTGAGAAGTATGTATTTTAATATAAATTAGAAAAGACCAATAGTATTCTGCTTAAATTCAACCCGGTACCTCACGATCAATAGTCAGATACACTATCAAACGCGCCAGTCACATGTCAAAGTCAAGATAAAAGGATTATAATTCATTGTAGTTAAAGAAGTCGAAACGTCCAGCCATCTAGAGAGACATTAAAAATTGTAGTTTTAAAAACGTCTTACCTTGCAGTTGATCTGAATTGCGACCTTCGTTGCAATTGACAAAGCAGATTTTGCCGTCAAGTTTCGTCCACATACCACTTGGGTGGGCACAGCCCGATCCACAGTACATTTTTTCTTGATTGCCTCATATCTAAATAAAATTAAACAGATTAGTTAATTGGTTAAGTTATATAAGTATGTATTATAACAAACAAAGGAGTTAAACACAACTAAGTTCGGCAACTTTTTATTTTTATAGGAACATAAACTTTACGAACCGGTCAGTATAATTTCTTGCGAGGACGCACAGTATCATCGCAGGGTTCTTCCTCGCAATGACCTGCTCACACATGTTAGCGTACTCCATTGGGCCATCGTTACGAATCGTTACTGAAATAAAATCAATAGGTAATAAGAAGACTTATTTAACATAGAAATATATTTAACTTACCATTTATTTCTTAGCCAAATAATACCTTGATATTTTTTATTTTATTTATCTTTCATTTCGAATGTTCAACAGATCTAGAGTAAATACTGGTAAGAGACTACAAAATATTTAATTCTTTTATTGCAGTGTTATAAGAGAGTTAATCTAAGGTTTAACGAAAAAATTCCAAAAATATATAGAATAACGCATTTGATAGTGTCAGTTATTTCTTACAATTCGTGAAATAAGTGTATATAAATACCAAATTCTGGCTTGGGCATGCGGAATCCTACGCCAGCACCTGTCCGCATCACCAATTCTATGAAACCTTCAGCATCACGGCGCTGCCTATCTGGAGTGATTACAACCCACGAAGGTAGGTCCACAAGAGCCAACAATTGTTTAGATCTATAAGCCAACAAACAAATTTCTATAAGTGTTTTGCAGTTCAAGTATTTTACATTCATTGCACAAAAATATATACACAAAAAATTTACAGTGACCAAAAATGTGTTTCCAAGCGTCGCCAAGTACGTACAATATAATATACCAAATGAAAGGGTATGTTCTGGTTTCAGCTTGCACAAGAGCATCAAGATTCGAGAATTCATAATTTTTTTCTGTCTTATAATTAGAACTATAAAGTTTTAACGCCCTAAACACGCAAATTTTGCACCAGGAAGCAAAAACATATTTTAACCTCATTTCTCTGGTCCACCCCTCAGTGGAGTCTCCTGCCGTATATTTTGCATTTTGCCCTTGAATAATATGCTCTGGAGGTAGCTGTCGTGCTTTGAATTTCACTAAATCTTTAGACAACTTCAGATTCCATGATAACATTTCCTGGAAAAAAAAATGTTTACTGCATAATAAACGACTATTATAGAATTTTGACAGTTACAGATTTTTTTTCTGGTACTTTATTACTGCTATTAGCGTGGTTTTGGTGTGAACATATTTAATTAATGTTTTATTTCTAAAATTCTAAAAAACCTTATTCTAAATAAGGTATCTTGAGATGGACAGGTAAGAGATCGGACCTTCGGTGCTTTTAGAATAATATCTATCAATCATAAATATCATTAGACAACTCACGCACGATCATTTGATTCCAAACTAAGCAAGCTTGTACTCTACACCACACAAAGATTTGTCCCGGATAGGATTCGAACCCACCACACGCGGCGCGGTTATAGCGGCGAGGTGACCGCTTTGATATAGATAGGCGGCTTTACCGCGCCTGCAACTAGTTTTAATGTAGATTAATATAGAGCATTTCGTTACTTAATCGTGCTGTTAGTTATCGTTATCGTTTACTGCTTAAATCTATTTTCAAATTAGGTATATTTGTATACCTGCACCACTTCCTGGTTTTGTGTCAGGCGCCTATTGAATGTCATCAATTTTTCGATGCGCTTGTCAGGGCCTATCTTAGTATGTGTGTCCAGAGCGCGCATTAACTTGAAGTTGGCACGCATCTCGTCTGAGATGCCTGTCTGGCGACATAGCTCCGGTATAAGGAACAAGAGCTCCGACTGGCCGGCGCGGATATCACGCTCCTTGGGCCGCGATATAAGCAGTGGTTGCCCATGATCTTGGATGCGAATGTTGTATTTCTATAAATTAATTTGCTAGTATTAGTTGAAAGCAAAATAATATTTTATTTGCCGTAATTAACTTATCAAAACTTAATTATTGTGAGAAACTAATTAATTGGTCTGTAAGTATTATGATAATATCTTCTAATCACTTACTTCGCGGTAATAATCTATGTAGGATTTGTCTTCATTTTTCATCTTAAACGTAGAACGTGGTGTTTGATCCCATGAGACATCATCAACACGATATGTCTTACTGTTATAGTCGGTTATAACTATTTTGCCTGCGTAAAATAAAAGAGTATTGCTTAGTTTCTTGTTTGATTTTATTTTAATGTTGTGTATCGTTTAAATAGATTTTAAAAGGGTAGCTGGCCACCAGTCAGATCAGCTTCTATTTATAAAATGCAAAAATACATTTTAGCATAGAAATATGAAATAAGGCAGTAACAATTTGGTCAAGTCAAAGATCAAGTCACTTACTTGTTTCTATCATGTTATCTATAATGTTTTAATAATTTTAATGTTTGTAATATTTTTTTCTCAACATCATTAACAATAAAAATTACATAGTGCACGAGCTTTTAAGGCTTTTGCATACGACGCCTTTGGCGGCTTATGGCGACGACGATGGCGCGTCGATAACGCATCCACAGAGCAGATATCTTACGTCTATATCGATACAAAAGTGCTGTAGACGAGCGTGTCAACGGCGCGTTTGGAGCGATATAAACGTAGGACGGAATTTCTTAACGTGTGCAAGGGTCTAGAAGCTGCGTTTGACTCGCGTTCGGTTCACGTTTGTATCTCTACAAACGAGCGTTGACGGCGCTCTTTAAAAACGTCGTGTGCAAAGGCCCTTAGATTAAACTTTTACAAGTTTAAATTATTTTTTTGTTAACCCTGTTGTTCAACTTGGGAATACTTACCTACAACGTCTTCTAAAAAGATTTTCTTGTAATTATTTCCCTTCGTTGCTGCATATTCGTTGAGCATTTGCAAAACAGTGTCTAAGCGAAGCACCTGGAATACATTGAAAATGACATGTGTTGACTGCTACATTATTCATATAATGGATTAATCAAGTCCCATTCCTTAGTTACCCATATAATTATGTTCGGGTAACTTTTGTTATGACGCATTAAATCGTTTAATCAGCCAAAATCTCGCTCTCCCTTTATATAAGTAGACAAAAAGTACAGGTATACGTAATAAAATAGATAATTCATAATATTATAACAATTATACTGAAGTAAAGTACAGAAGTTAATAAAATAATACGAACCTTATGTGCGATTTCCGTAACCATGAGGAGTTTCTCCTCGTACTGGTTGATTGTGGTTTTATAACCCGGCCATATTTGCAGCCGGAACTCTGGAATATCAATCTGCAAAATAATTTAAGTGATAGTTATGTATATTAAAAATAAACATATGCATGAAAAAAGTAAAATCAGGTAGTGTACTACCTTAGCAACGGGGTCGAAATAATCGCGTCCGCTTAGTTGCAGCTGGAGTAAATTGAAGCATTTTCGCACCAGGATGTTGAATACTTGTATATAATGGTAATCGCCGGGGCTCACGTCGCAAGTGAGCTATAAAAAAAAAACAATAATTATTAAACATTCATTTCTATATAATAAGGTTTTTATTGTTATCGTTAATTACCTTTATGAGGAGCCGCATACGGGCTCCATCCGATTTACGGTCTGAATACAGTTCCAATGGGTCAGGGTGTAGTCTTTTAGTCGTGTATAATATCATGCCATCAAACAGGTATCTAAAATAAGATCACAAATGTGATAATTGAACGGATAATAATATATATAAATAAATTTGGCACGAAATTTTGATTTTTTATTCATTCAAAATCATCTTATAATGTTAAATGATATTCACCCGCCAAAATGTTTTGCATGTGGTCGTAGCAAACCCTTACGTACAGCAGTATTATCTTCCTGGGGTTGAAAGTCGACATGGTACTGAAACAAACGCCACTGAGGCGTAGTCTCCACAGCAAAATAATTAGCGGATACATCAACTAAATTGCCGGTGGTACCTTAAAAAAAAAATGAGGACTTTAAAACTAATTGTTGACATTGACAGTCGTCTTAGTAAGATGATTTACATAATAAATACAAATATAATTCGACTACTCACCCACGGTCACTGTTTAATTACTAACTGAAATAATGTTCTAACCATTATTATTGATACATACCCTTTTTAGTGTGCGCGGTTGCTGGTCGAGTGCGTAATATAGTAGTCGATTCAGGCAAAATCCTTCCACCGCCACGGCGTGAACCGCGTCCGCATACCGCCGCTCCCGGCTCCCCACCAGCTGTAGGTTGCGATGGTTGTCCTGAGAAAACATGAGCATGAATATAGTGGGTACTCTTCTCGTCAAGTGATTAAAATATTTAATGCTATAGTGAAAGTCCGAAATGACGATATTGTTAATACCGTAGTGAAGAAAATAGCAATAAATTAATGTTATGATTCTGATTGCTTATACAGTAATATAGTGAATTAACCTTACCAATGTCAACCGCCTGCATTCGGCTTTGAATATCAACATCGCCTGGATGTTCTTGATGCACAGTGGGTGTGGATCTATGCGAGGCACGACCCGCTTGCACAGACGGTGTAGGTACTCCTGCTCTCACAGGCGGAGTAACAGTGGGTGGGCCCCACGCAGTTGGAGGCTGTGGCCGAGGGCCCGGAGGGCCTGGCTGTTGTTGAGGAGGTCCTGGCTGCTCTCCTGGACGTCGTGGAATCGGACCCGTAGGTTCATTCCCACGTCCTGCGCGCCCTCGGGCGCGCCCCCGTCCTCGTTCGGACATCTATTTATGAAGGGTTAAATAAAAATAAAACAGAACATCTTATCTTAAGCAACGGAATCAGAATTGGTGTACAGATTTGTTACTTCCAGGCCTTTGGTAACTCCTAAAATTTTGTTTCAATCTAAAAGTTTTGATTAAAGGTGGTTATGGTATTTTACTGTGAAGAGTTGGAGAATTTATTCTATATCATATTTTGTAATTATTGATTATCTATACTAATATTATAAAGCTGAAGAGTTTGTTTGTTTGTTTGAACGCGCTAATCTCGGGAACTACTGGTCCGATTTGAAAAATTATTTCAGTGTTAGATAGCCCATTTATCGAGGAAGGCTATCCCATACTAATATTATAAATGCGAAAGTAACTCTGTCTGTCTGTCTGTCTGTCTGTCTGTCTGTCTGCTACTCAATCACGTCTAAACTACTGAACCAATTTGCATGAAATTTGGTATGGAGATATTTTGATACCCGAGAAAGGACATAGGCTACTTTTTACCCCGGGAAAATGACGCATTTCCCGGGAAAATTCAGAAAATTCAACGAAGTCGCGAAGCATCAATATTATAATGACATTGAATCAACAAAATTCCGTTACCATGGCAACTGTTTTAATGGCGGATATGCCTTAGCGCGACTTCGTTATAATCTATACTAATATAATAAAGCTGAAGAGTTTGTTTGTTTGTTTGTTTGAACGCGCTAATCTCAGAAACTACTGGTCCGATTTCAAAAATTCTTTCAGTTTTAGTTAGCCCATTTATCGAGGAAGGCTATAGGCTATATAACATCACGCTACGGCCATTAGGAGCGGAGTAGTAACGAAAAATGTTACAAAAACGGGGAAAATTTTGACCCAGTCTCTCTTAAGTGACGCAAGCGAAGTTGCGCGGGTCAGCTAGTAGGCTATATATCATCACGCTACGACCAATAGGAGCAGAGTAACAGTGAAAAATGTTACAAAAACGGGGAAAATTATGATTATCTTAAGTGACGCAAGCGAAGTTGCGCGGGTCAGCTAGTGCATAAATATAATCATTTTACTAATATTATAAATTCGAAAGTTTGTGAGTGATGTTCGTTACTGTTTCACGCGAATACAACTTAACCGATGACAGTAAAATTTAGTATGTAGGTAGCTGAAGAGCTAGAACAACACATAGGCTATTTTTTATCCCGGAGTTCCTAAGGGATCGGGATTTACACGGGAAGGGTTTCCACGCGAACCTAAAGGTGAAGATTATTCATCACACAGAAACCATAAATGACTTTAAAAAAGACGCGTGAAAACCCCGGATTTTAGAGTCCGAAAGCCGGACATGTCAACAAGAAGAGCAACCGCGACGGGAGGAGTGGGGGAACGGTGAATATACTTGATTCGTTGGTTGATCGCGGTGTGCAATTTTTATTTATATTTTTTTAAAAACCCGGTCTACAAATGAAACCTTCCCCTGACGCTCGCCGGATGCCCTCTAAACTAGGACAAGTCCGGGGAAACCCGGACGGATGGCAACCCTACCCATAGGTGCAATATAAGCGTCTTACGTCACCGACTCATCGTACTAGACGGTGAAATTAGTGCGAGCATTCAATTCGTACGCCCACTTTTGTATGTTTAATAAGAAGTCTATCTATAATTGGTTATAACAGTCCGCTTACCTAAATGAATCCTAAAATAATTTAAATATTTTTAAATCCAAACAACTTTACTATTCAAAAGTATGAGCACATCTATTTGCACTAATATTATTTACCTAACTGCTGCACTGCGGCTTGCCCCGACAAAATTTCAAATTGAGCAATGTTTTATAGATTAAATAATATCGTTATTCACCCCAAAAAACACTTTTTTTGATAAGTTTCTCACATTAAGTGATAAGCTTCTATTTCCAAAAGGAAAGAACTCCTACGCATCTATCATCCACAATTTTATAACACACCACCGGTTGATTTTCTAAAAACACTAACACATAAAACGTATTTCTAATCGAAAACCTACAAAAGAAGTTTCACACTTCTGTTTTCAAAAATCAATCATAATAAATTTAAAACTTCTAGCTGCAAAACTAAACGAACTCTGATATGATACCTACTTCATCCCCTATTTTGGCAACATAGGTATTATCAATTCTTACTTTACACACTTCTTACTTTAAAATTGACCGAAATACTATCTAAACACTCATTTCCTATTTAAACTGCTCAATGGATTATATTCTTAAAACACTGAAATATGTATGTGTTTATTTCAAATAAAAGACCTTATCAATCTACCTAACAAGTTGTATGCTTCTAGCCCCAAAAAATTAACCAACTCTCATAAAAACTTTCATCCTCCCATTTTACTAAATACTTAAAAAAAAACCTGTGAAGCAAATCTAAAGTTTTATGCCTCTAACTCTTAAAATTACAGACTGCCATTCACACTTTCATCCCTAATTTTACCCCCTCATGGTTGGAATAATAGACAATCTTCTCTTCGTGGCACATCAAAAAAGGCACAATTTCTCTAAAATTCATGTTGCTAACTTCCTTAGGTTAGACTCTATGATGATTTGATGATTTTCAGTCAGTCAATTAGTTGGTCAGAGAGGACTAATCATTTTGTTTTGCCTTTGACTGTCTTGCAGAACCTTAATCAAGTGACCATTATTATTTTCATTATTGTCTGTCACATAGCAATATCTCTTAACCTCCTAGATTAACCCGGGTAAAACAAAAAACACAAAGATCCAAAGTTATAGCAATAAAGTGATATTCTACATTTAGAATAAAATTAGTATAATGACTATTCATGTTCATTGGATGTAAATATTTATCTATATTAAAATGTTTAAAGAAGTATACAATTAGGTTTATCAGTTGCTGGTTACCATGGTACAAGCTCTGCTTTGTTCAGATTGTTTTGAATCAGATGACCATGACATGTGAGACGTGAGTTGGTTGAATATATTATTATATACATAAATTGTGTATGGCAGTCTGACTGTGAGATAGCCAGAATTAAATTATAGTAAATTATATATACTAGACTGCAAGCATAACCTCAATTAAGTTTTGTTTTTCAAATGGCACATTTTACCAATGACTACAAATATATTTTAAATAATAATATAAATACTCATGTAATTATCACTAGGTGTAATTCTGTATGAGAACAACAATCATTTAAGGACTTACATGTAGCAGTGTGGTTCATTAGTTCAGAGCAATTAGCACTTAGGAAATGAACTCAACTCAGTGTCCTACAATTAGTCTACACAAAAAAAATGGGTTTATGAGCGATCATCAAACTACTACTATTTATACATTACTATTGACAATTTATTGCAAATATGTCATTGTTAACATTTTTTATAACTGCATAGAGGATTCAGATAACTCAGTACATTACTATTGACAATTTATTGCAAATATGTCATTGTTAACATTTTTTATAACTGCATAGAGGATTCAGATAACTCAGTACATTACTATTGACAATTTATTGCAAATATGTCATTGTTAACATTTTTTATAACTACATAGAGGATTCAGATAACTCAGTACCCAAACAAACATGCTAACTAAACTAAAATTTATCATAACCTAACATAAACAAAGCCCTCACATTAGAAAATAATGTTTTATGAATAATAAAAATTGACAACCATGTTGGTTCACAATAAGAACATTTTAGCATTATAAATATTATCATTAGTCATATGTTAATATTATCATGCAATATTTTTAATCTCAAGATCAAATATAAATTTGGTTTGTGAAGATAAAGAAAGACGACCATAACATGAAGTTTTTTCAAATTAAGAACTAGTAATTGGGAGTTCAGGTTTTAAAGTTAGTCAACTATTCAACACTCTCAGGTATAGATGTAAGTTACTAAGTTGTTTGACATAGTTTGTTTCAATGACAAGGTATATATTCTTTTAATAGGTTACTAGTACAATGGCTCCTTTTAGGTCTGTTGGACTGTGCCTTTATTTAACGAAACAGAAAACAGTAGCTAACCATGTTTCTGAGAGGAGACCTTTACCCAGCAGCGGGTGAGACAGTGATGTATTGGATTTATTATTACAAATTAAGATGTAGAAGTTTAATCTTTTAAGATAATTATTACTACTCTAATTGTTAGACCAAACACAAGGTAAAACTATCTATACCTTTTTCCATCCAGGTTTTCAAGCAGCTGTAGTTTCAAAATTATGTAAGTGTTATTGAGGGTAAATGTGAAACAATTTGCTATTGCAATCATATCTACGCTGAGGCAAATAGGTAGTACTGACTTAGTAGAGGGTAGATTTGAAACAACTTGATGGATTTTGGTAATTAAGCACCAAAGCAACAATATTATCTTTTAAGTATCTATATCACATCATCTTTTAGCTGTGGTAGTAATAAAGGAACAATTTCTTAGTTAAGAGAATCTGCAATCGCATTCAATGATCAAGTCTATAATATTTCTACGCCACAGCCAGATTTACCAACTGAGTGTGCAACAATCCCGCTTACCCTGTACGATGATTGTTGTTAAGACAATTTGACTGCTATGTGCAGTAAGACCAAGTCATACCTACCCACAAGTAAGACATCTTCTTTAGGTTGACAAAACATTTCTTCCTACCAGTACTCAATACTTACTACTATTAATAATACAATCTTTATACCGGAGAATCATTTATCATACTACATAGGATCCAAAACAATTTTAGTATTCATGGTGTAGTTTAGGAAGCAAATTAATCAAGTAAGTCAAGTAGTAAATAATAATTATGATGGTGTAAGCAAAGGGTCATATTTCTTTAATTAGAATATGCATAAGAATTTTGCTGAGGTTGTTGTTGATCCGGACAAGAAATTATTGCCACACATTTGAATTAGGCATTAGGCTACTAACTATTAAAAATGTTTAAAGTGAAAGGGTTTTCATAATTAATTAATTATTCAAGAGGTTTTTATACCAAACGGGATGTATGATACACAATAGTACATACGACCAGCAGATCGAAAGGAAATTATTTACTAACAAATTTATTTAAAAGAAAAAATGGCGACATCTGTATATTATCAGGAACAGGATTTTTGGGTTTATAATAACTCGAGGAACAATTTACGAAATATGTACTCACCACGGCTGATAATCTTGGCCTTAATAAAAGCTACAGTAAAAGCTCTTCAATATAGGTAATATTTTATTCAATTTTTAGTACTATTATAAGCTCAATGCAATGAAGCTGCAAGCTGCAACGCCTGCAACGCCCGAAAGATCCTCCGCAGTCCGCAGCGCAGGCGCGAAGGGACTACGCTAGTGAAGGGTGAGGAGTGGGGACATATAGGAACGGATTGATCGGATTGCGGAACGAATGAATTAGAGCTGCCAGTGAATAAATTAAATTACCCTAAAATTTAAATTAAAGACGACAAAAAAAAAACATAATAAATCTTATCAAAGTTGGATATTTGGATAGATATTTGTAAAACAGTCACACCAAAACTCCTGAAAAATTTTAAATGTAGTGTGGTACTGTTATGTTGTGGCTAATATACCAGAAAAATAATAGGTAGTAAATGTAGTAATACAGTCTACATCGACGGAGTCAGAAGAGTACTTGCTCCTCTGACACCGTTGATGTACCTAATAAGTTATTCATAATCTAATCATTAAAAAAAAGATTATACGCAACGTTGTAAAACTCACGCACGGTAGATAGCGAAAATCAAAATATTTCCTTTATAGTAGGATCGATTAGTAATGATTTTTTTTTTCAATACGTTAGATGAGCATTCAATAAATCCAAGTATAAGTATAAAAAACATAATCATACATTTTTGATGTCTATTATAAAATTATGCCACAAGTCCTGGGGTAACATTTTAAGTAGTGGTATCCCCGATATCATTTATTGATCCTGCATCTACCAAATTGCCAGTTAAATTAAGTTGCATTTAAATGTTTACATCGAAATAAAATAAATACATATTTTGAAATTCCTCTAATAATTTTTATTTACATACATTTCAACTTTATCCAGAAGTGGAATTAACTGAAACAACAAATTAAATGGTACATTATTAGTTTATTTGATACTACAAATGGCAACACTATAGGAATCGCGGCAATTTAAAAAATGATTCAAGAGAAGTTACACGTAGGATGTAAGTTTAGGTAACATAGTTCTTCGGAACAGCTAAACTGATGTTAATGTGCCTTTTAGTGATTGATTAAGGCGTAAAATAAAAATAAATATTGAGATTCTAATTTTTTTGAACCACGTCAAAGGCCTTCGGGCGGCCTGAACAACTTTGACACTAGGTTGACCACTAACCATACGACAAGAATAAGAAGAAGCTATCGATAGCTGGGCAGCTCTAATAATGACTACTGACACATAACAATCCTCAACTTTTGAATTGAGTCTACTATGTGCCTACCTTGAACCTATCCTTTTGGCGCGTCTGGTTTTTACTCTCTGGTATTTTACTGTCAAACTCAATCAGCAATCTGACAAATCTGACACCTTGCGTTCGAAAACATCGAACCAACGACTTTAAAGAACAATATTAATGAATTTGGGATAACAATATTAATTACGGTTACTCTACCTTGTCAAATATAGGTAAATCATTTTCATCGATTCAGGTTTTTTAGTCTATAGGTACCTACAGGTTTGGTCATTTCCTTACCGCGCGCGGTTTTTAATTACCACTGGCTATTTTCTATTGTCGAACGGATTGAGATTTAATGATGGAGAGTCTATATTGTGACGACAAATGCACAAATTCTTTAATTAATTTGTCATTTTGCTGTTTTAGCAGTACTGACTGACTATTCTTGAGCCATTACAAACATGAGAATTGTGTTTGATTGTGATATATTATATCTATGACAATTTAATCGGTCCTATTGTCGAAGCATGTACCTACCTACCTAGGTACCTAAGGCAAGGCCGAGGTTATTGTAATATAGCGAAACAGCTTTCGGGATGGGTGTTTATTAACAACGTTATTTATAGTCAGTATAGGAGTATTACACCTACTTATTTTTGACACAAAAAATTACAAAACATACCTACTTACCTAACGTAAATTCAAAAAAATTATTGTATACCTACCTAGTTACGTAATTATATATTATTTTTCATCCCAACATGTTGCGTTAACCATCTATCTACTTACCGTATGGCCTCAGCTGCCAATGTCCCAGCGCGGAGCGGCACTTTTTATTAGTTACTTTGTCACATTTCTATGAGCCTTTGATGCCTATGATGTAGGTCGCACGTTTGTATTGGCTTAGCGTTGATATAAAATCTTACTTAAATTATTATTGAACTTAATAACGTATGTCCTATTTTAAGCGACCACATGTCGTATGTTTGTTTGCTTGGAGATGAGCATAGAAACTGCAAATAGATTTATTTCTATTCTATGATCATCTAAGAAAGGGCGTAGAGTATATTGTATATGTTTGTAACTAGTGATGTAGCAACATAAATCTTCAATAACAGATCTAGTATTCACATGAAAAACTGCTCTAATGTAGTTTTGATGTTATCGAAGGAGGTGTAAAAGCTCCAATGTACTTTTGTATAGAAATTAATGGTGGTGTGACCGCGTGACGAATCGCCACGGTCCGGACCTAGAGGGTGCTTTATAAGAATGATTTGTGTTACCGTAACTTGCTAAAAGTAAACTAACAAAAGTAGGAAACGATGAAACGGACATGTATAGCGATGGCCTTAATAAATAAAGAAAAAACTAGCGAAAGTAGTAATGTATCTACTTAGTCTCTAACTGAATTTAACTACTTACTTATTCGGTTGCTCACTAAAATATGATAAAAATCAGTTAAGAAATATTTATTCATTAAAAGAATAGCCACTTCTAAAAAAGTTTCGGTTATAGAATTTTTATTGTTTTTTTTCATAGATTTGCTGTCACTTTATCCACCGGATAGGTTATTGGGCAGTTTTCCATGAAACTAGCTTCCTAATTTACAGTTTGTTATTTTAATATAATATATATAATAAGATATGATGTCCATAATTATTATGTCGAATAGAATTAGGTATATAATACATGTAAAATGTTATTAAATATTGCATGCCGTGTGACGGCCAAATATGTGAAACTGTATTATAAATAAGAACTCTGAACCATGTTTGTTGCAATAAATAATTTTGAATTTGAATTTGAATCTTAGAGCTGGTTTAAATTTAGTTTTTGCTTAGAGAAAAACATAATTCTTAGCTACGACCATCAACTACATAGATGTAGAAGTTAAGGCATTGAAGATGATTGTCGAAGTTTTATTAGCTAACTTTATTTAATGAGTGTTAGTTAAAATAAAATCGATACTAGTAGATAAGTGGCGAGCTTGAGAGCGCGTTTAAGTGTTGTTTGCTTGTCTTAATGGGGGTGGGGTGCTGATATTGCATTGTGCTGCGGTGTTTTAAAAGAACAGCGTTATCCGGACAGATTCTTTTTTGTTAGCTAAAAGAGATTAACGCGAATTATAGTACAGACTTCAGAATGTCCGTTCACAGTTTCCTATAGCGCCATTTACTTACTAAATCGGTCTACGTACTTAATAATGAAGATTTTCCCTATTTTATGATATTGAATATAAATATTACAAATGTAGCGTACCAACATCAATGTCGTACTTCTCAAAATGAAGAGGGAAAGTGTGATTGTGTAATAACTAGATAAGTAGGTACCTACATTATAAATATTTATAATGAATTCCAAGTCACTATTTTATTAAATGTTCCTATTCTTTCCCTGACACACAAAGTAGCTAGGTAGTATAATATATTTACTCGATAACTAACACAATGTGATGATGATAAATGTATTAAAACGTTTCTATAAAGCGATGACAATATTCATTTGACACTGGTTTAAAATAGCACGTTTATATTTCGGAATTTTTATTAACTCTCGTTTTTCCTTTTTGTAATGGGAGCGGGCTCGCTCCCTCTTTACTGAAAATTTATTTAAATTCTTAAAAGAATATTCCCTTTCTTTGTATTCTTGCGCTCCTTGAGTTTCGGAAGCCTTAAGTGAGTTGGTTAGTTTATTTGTAACTAAAAATAAAATACTGCCATTTTTGTTAGCTTTATTCAGATTTATTTTGTATTGTCGTAATCATTTCTTATCTAAAAGAACTGAAACTAAATCTTAATAGATGCGTATCTGTTGAAAGGGAACAAAGCGCGCACCGAGCGAATCACCGCGTAATATTAATTAAAATCTATTCCCTCCGTTGCTTCCCCTTAATTAAGTGCTAGTAGAGTTTTGTAGGAACGTATCCCCAGGGAGGCGGGTGACACCGAGCCACATAAAACATTCATACCCTAAAACCGGTTAATAGCCACAGTTTAGACGGGACATGTCCTTATCACGTTCACACTCTGTATCGTTGATGTTACTCGTAATTTAGTATGCGTACTTAAACTAGGGGTATTATGATAGATTTAAATAATTTACAACGTATGTAGTTTTTTTTTAATAGGAACGGCTCTTTTCTTCCATAATTTTGAGTAAGACAGCGATTATGAAATAAAAAACTATTAGAATTGAATTTAGTTTCGTAGAACAGATGTAATTTCGGTTTGAACTGTTGGTTTTAAACCAAATAAGCAAAAACGCGTGTTTATTACGTAATAATATATATATATTTTTTAATAATAACTTGAAGTTCTTTTGGTTTACTAGATAGTCTTCCCACAGCTTCTTGCTAAAATTAGTGTTTGTATAAGTATTTTGCTATAACTAGTATGGATATAAAAAATTCTTATCATTACATTTTCGTATCGATATGAAGCCACTAATCCAAATCTGACGACATCATTGTAAACAGTATGTCTGCAAATTAATCAAAGTTTGAAATTATTTAAATATTGATTTAACTCCAGTAAGTAGCGGGGCGGGAGGCCGGCCGTCCAAATATTTGTCTAGAGCAAACAGCAATATCGTTGCGCCTCCCGGCTACTAGCGATTCACCCGCTTCCGTACTTCCAATGTTCCCTCAATATGATAATGATGGATACGCGTTACGAATGCTGATGTGTGTGAACTACGGCTTACCGAGAGATTTTATTCAAATTGCAGATAAAGCGTTTCAATACTTGTCTCTAATATAACATGGTGATATCTTCTTGATGTGGTGTTGACAGCTATGTGGTACACACTATGCATAGCATAACATATCAACGATTTACAACATCTAAGCATACATTAAAGTATTTTATAATATGTCGGCATACATTGCAGTGATATATCACATGTTATATGCTCTTCTATAGTGCCGACCTACATAGTACGTGCTCTATGTATGCTATGAGAAAATGGAGAAAATGTTATAGGCATTCCTGATGCTGTCAAACTTGTATGAACAATCGAACATACAATACTTATTAACAAACTTTGTTTTATTTTGTAATATATGTTAAAAAAAACGCTCAGTTTTGGAAGCCACCTAGATTAAAGATTTTCGACACCGGGCCTCGGACGTCCTTAGTAGTCCGCCACTGAAGTACCTACTTATTCTCTTTTGTTTTACTAGACCAGGCTGTAGCGTACAAATATTAATTTGATGAACAACCTTTGAGCTTGAGGAGTTTTTTCGGAGAGAGATATAGGCCCTAAAATGTTGTTTTAAATGGTTTAGTTACTTGACCAAGAGCTTAACTACGGTTACAGTGTCTGCCAATCGAACATGCATATTGTGTATCTCATTTGACAGCACGTCATTTTTATAGTCCTTACACAGCGCAATGCTATTTCCACGGTAATGTAATATTATATATTATATAATGTAATAATTAATTACCATTATTTTAGGAATCAAACAAATTGCAAAATTGTGAATATCGAATAGATGTCAAATGATATAAACATTAGCTAATGAAATTACTTCAGCCAGTTTTAAAGTATGAATAAAATTGAATAAATGTAATTAACTATGTAGTTATATGTTTGTTTAAAGCATCGTTGGACAACAGAGAGATTTGTTAAAAGAAAACTTCTTTAGAGTAATCAATTTTAATAGATTTCATGATCATAATGGGTAACATTATCTCCCTGTCGCACGTTCCCTAATGATTCGTCACTTTTAATGAGAGTTCGCTAATTTGTTGTGATGTATTAAGTTCTTACTTTGATATTGAAACAAGTAACTTTATAAAGTCAGATTAAAAAGATAAAATTATGAACTAAATTGAAAATGCTGATGCTTTTCTTTATGAATATATTATAAGTGTATTTGTAATAAGAAAATAATGAAATAACAAAAAAGTAGCAGCCATTGTCACTTCATAATTTAGGTATTGAAGATAGCTTATTTATTTTCCCGGTTATGGTCGAACGTAAATGAAATGAGTTCTTCAATATTTTAGTAAATGTTCAAAACGTGAATATGTATTAATTATATTTAGACTGTATGGCTTAGCAATTCAATGTCGCTCTGCAACATTGAATTGAAGAACATTTGCATAAATTTTCCTTACATGTTTAATATAATACTTCTTCTAAATTAATGAGAAGAAGACCTAATAAAAATACCAAGCTAAACTTATGCAGGGAACTACGGAGTTATTGAACGATATTCTAAAAAAAAACGCTGAAGAATGCGGTTTAAATGCAGCATAAGTTTCTAACTAGTGACAAAGGGTGGACATCGTTAGGAAAGACAGGGCTCATCTTTAAGCTCGTTCTGTATCGACTCATCAAAGTTTTGCCGCGCCAGCTACTTGCCGGGGAGTGAGTAATGAAGACTTATGAGTCTGTCCTCTCGTCTCCAACTCGATAATTGTCATCTCAGTTATTAGTCTCTGGAAAAGCCCTCTATCCCTCGTAATGCTACTATGTTGACGTTGACGAATTTGACGTTAGAGTTTTTAATTGACTTCATACAAAATTCTGTCTAAAGTGTCCATCTTGTATATTATTATGTTTTGTATAGTTATTTGTGTAAAATGGAAATTATGTAGACACTGTTTTTTGTTAATTTTTAAAAGAAAATCTGTTTAACGTTTAGAGTTAAATCAAAGTACGTTTATAAAGTTACCTTTGATATTAATTATTTTAATATTATTTATCTATAGCGGACAAAAGTTAAAACTAATCCTTAAATGATCTACGTAACCAACGTTTAGACTTTAGAGCGTACTGTCACTATTTTATGGCATACTGACCGTGATGATGATGTTTCTAAAGAATATAAAAAAATATGGCTTTGTTGTTGCATGACAAAATAAGGGAGAAAGTAAATCGGTAACATATTAAAGCCCCTTCTATAGTGGTTTGTGTATCAGGGCTCTAATGCGTGGTACATCGTTCCGTGTGAACGGGCGTGATTCATCAGGACCCATTCACAGCGATCCCTGGATTCAGCCGTGGTTTCATAGAGATGAGGGAGACGTTTTTCATAGGTAATGTTATTTTAACTTAAATATGGTAATGCGACTAGGAAAATGTTTGGTTAGCACTAGCAACTTATAGAATGCGTTAAAACATCTATATGGTAACGTTAAGAAGTGTCGTAAAGATAGAAAACTGAATTTTCTATGATGGTAACCATTAATTTTTATTAGCGCTTGAGACCCCTTGCGTTGTAACACTATGTGTATAAGTCGCGAGAGCTTAAAACCGTTAAATGTAACCATTTGGTATAGAAATGTCAACAATGTCCTTACATAATCATGTTATTTCTCGAGTATTACGAAAAGACAAAAATCTGCGACGGCGCATTCTGACATCCTTTTTCTTCTGTTTAATAGAATTAGGATTAAATCAAACACAAAATATTCAAAATCAAAATGACTTGATGCAAATATTAGTGTAAATATCAATTATAATGTACGTAAAGCGTAGAGTCACATCTCTACGTGTCATTCGACGGAGATTTAGCCGACGCGCCGCGGATTACCGTGATTTCCCGAGGGGCCTGGACCGAAAAGACACCTCCGTTGCATTCGCATTATTACTTTCCCATACCGTGGACAGCTGGTGACGAGTTGAGCACTTGTAATCATTTTGTGGCGTCATAATTATTTGCACGACGGCTGCCGTCGGGACTCTGTTCTAACTGATATTGAAAGATTTCTTTGCTTCAGGAACAGATTAATCAAAACGAGATTTCTATTTTCAAATGGGAAGTGTTAAATAGTAAGCTTAGTTTGCTTAGATTCTCTTATAGTGTGCCGTGTAAAGAAGTGCGCTAATAAAACTTGTATAGTGATGAATGAACAGTCTGCATATTTCAGAAATTAAAATGATTTTTAGGTAAGGGTATAAATTGGTCTGACTTATTTTATGTCCTACTTTATGGCAAGCAAACTCGTTAGTCGTTACATAATAATAAAGAGCATTCTTATACTTTCGACGTTATTAGTCAATAGTCGTCAGTCACATATTAACGAGAGAATCATTTGTTATGAGTAGATGTTATGTTATGTTATAGATCAGATAAAATATGGTTGAGCGAACATATTAATGTTTGTGATGAAAATAAAAACATGGTTGTCCACCCTTCGAAGGCGTCGACAATGCATCACGAGGCGACATCCGGCGGAACTGACATAACGAGCCCGTTGTTCCGCACCCCGCACCCCGCATCCCTCCAACCCTCCAGTATTTTTCTACTGAACCCCACTGAGATTATTTTCGGATACCATTGACTCGATCTCAATGCCTCCATGGTGATGAATACCGGTTCATATTAATGACTTGTCCGCAGGCTCTCTCCTGACGTTGAATAAGCACCCATTCACCGTAACTTATCAAAGTAATAACTCTTAATAAGCAAGGTTTCAATTACCATTGATTTTATGTTACATCGCTGTTTTGATAGCAACCCTATATTAAGTTGTAAGTTAAACCGGTATTGAATAATGTCCTGAGGTGATATGTACATAGGTAAAAATAATAAGGTAGAAATTTCATCGAATATAAAAATATACAGTAAAGCTACTTGTCAAAGGAGTGGCTCCTAAGTCTACTAACGAGCCGAGCTGTAGCGATATTATGATCTCTCAAAGAGTACCAATTAGACCAGCTTAAGTCATAAGAGGCTTAGCGTTGCTTCATGGAAACAGTTAGAAGCAGCCCACGTCACGGTATTAATATCTCGTACCAGGTACCCCTCCTGTACACTAGAACTCGATGTTTAGTATAAATTGTAAGCTCCATTAGAGAGAAATTTATTTATATGGTTTTCAAGAAATTTTAAACATTTTTTTTAAATATCTTGTCATTTAGTTTTATCAAAAGCGATGAAAATATTATTTGCTTGTAATTATAGTGGAATTAATATTAAACCGTATAAAATTACACTGTATATAATTAACTGTATAAATTGTGATAAGTACGTGAAACTGGCCTAACCGCAGTAACCGCTCCTTCAATATGGGAGGAGACTCTTACTAGTGGGACATTAATAGATTACATTTTTTTTTATTTATTACGTGTAACTGGTTTCTTTTATAGGTAGGGGTGAATTAATATATTATATTGATAAAGATGAAATTTCATTGTAAATTATAACTACAAAGTAACCAAACTCCAGGTCACCAATGCAAATATTCCATCAAAAAAGACTCAAGGACCTAACAGCGCGACCAAATAAAATCAATATAATAACCAAATCCAAGATTTAGCGATCAGAAATCATAGACAACATATTGACCACAGAGATTCGATACTTATTTCGTCAGGAGCATTTTTTACTTGTGGTAGTATAAATATAAACAGATAATATAAATTAGAACAGTGGACCCTAACCACAAAGCTATTAAAAAGTTAAATGAATAGATTTTTTATCCCTTCTACAAGGAACAGTTGAATGCAAATTTGAAATACATCCAATGAAATTATAATATTTTGTCGACGCAGCGTGATGCAAAAAAGGGTTGTGATTTGAATCATGGTTTTAATCAGTTCGGACCGTAACGTTTTCTAATTTAATAAAGAATTCACTTGATGATTGACAAAAAAAGTAAAATTAATGTCACATTAAACTTGCAGGTTTTACTAATATTATAAATGTGAGATTTTGTAGGAGTATTTTAGAGAATTTGATACCCAGATAGTTTATAACCTAGATTACCACATAAGATACTCTTTACCGCGGGAAATCTTTTCACACGCAAGAAGTCGTGGGCGGACGCTAGTGATTTCTAAATGTTTAAGTATCTACTACCTACCTTAAAGATAGAACAGTTTCAAGCAGAACAAACAGTAATATACTTACTAAGTTCTTCCAATTGCAATGACTTATCCATGTTTTGTTAATGGAAAATACCTCCGTTGTTTTTACAAGGCATTTTCTATTGAACCGTACTAAATAACAATTACTCAGATTGCGTGACAGACCAGACATCACGATTTAAAAATGTCGTTAATATGGAAACGCCATTAGCCATTAGCCATGCAATTATGTTCCTATCAGAAGTTACTGATTTTTACCTTTTGTACATTTTGTACCTAAATGAATATTATTAAATGTAGAGTATATTATCATACGTAACCATATTATATACATAAATCGAGTGCAACTTCTCCAGGATCGACTAAAAATGAATCAATTATGTGTTATCATATAATTATATCACTCTTACACGCACATAGACCGTGTCGTAATGATTTTAAGTCAATTTCCTTGGTTTAATGAAGTTTTCAAAAACTTCCTGAGTTTAAGGGTTGAATTTACTAAAATAAATTTATAAATATTATTCCTAAATTTCTAACCAGAGAATAAACCAACATTTTTTAGTATTTTTATGGTGTTTTTTAACAAGTAAACATGGAATCGATATACAAAAAATATTTAGTTCTATTTGATATTTTGTTGCTATAAGATGATCGTAGATTAAATAAGTGTAAAAAATACGACCCCTAAACGAGACGTTAGTTGTAACTATGATAAATGATTTTCCTCTCTCAATTTACTGGGCATGGAGTAATTCTGTTTTTATGGCGTCAATCCCCTTATCTCAGTTTCCACTCGAGCAAAGGTCCCGCCAAATTATTTTCCGGATTTTAGTAGGTACTTTGATTCTTGACAATCCCCACAAGTTAGCTTTAAAGTCGAATGAAATATTGATTTTAAAGAATAAAATATAGGAAATTAAAAAAAAATCCGTAAGAGTTAAAATGGTTTACAATTATCAGAATCTTTGTTTTAAACTGACTAAAATTAACTGTTTTATTTTTTTTAAATTATGTTACACTAAAAAAAAGTCATAAATGAAAAATTCCTTCTTTTATTTATTGAATTTTATAAAAAAAAATCTGATTTCAACTTTTGTAAAATGTTATAGAAACCTTATATAGCTTTTAAAGCTTATTTAATCTTGTTATTTTATTTGTTGTGAAACAAGGCTGAAACGAAGTACGAATCCATTTTTAAATTTGTTTAAATGAATCCTGGGAAAAAGTTTCTTAGCTTGGAATATAGTTTATTCTTTACTATTTATTTAAAGAAAATTGTGTTGAAACAGACAATCCAATAACTATTTTCAAACATTGTAGCAAACCAATTTCATAAAAGTCGCTATGATATACATAACGTATGAATATTTTTCAGGTGGATATAGTTTTCCTGTTTCAGTGTAAAATTGCGAACAATATGACAAGTGGGGGTGGGGCGCGGGGTGGTGGGGCGTGGGACGAGTGGGGAGATGGATGTAAACACAAAGCTGAGGCAAGCCGGCAGTCACGTGGCGCGCCCGCCGGGGGCGCATCACTCTTAAGGGTGGAATCGCTACTAACAACACCATACGCACCATAACATTCCGATATTGTTCTACAACACTAATACGCGAACTTAAAAAAAAGAATTTTGCAAATTAGTCCAGCCGTTTGGAAATGATCGCTGAACATACATAAAAAAAAATTATCGCGACGAATTGAGAACCTCCTCCTTTTTTTGAAGTCGGTTAAAAAGTGATTTTTAAAACTTCCCTCAAGAGTGATGTATCCCCGGAAAAGTGTTGTGACAATTTTTCTCCGAAGCTCCATACAATTTGACATATCTCTATCACATTTCAATGTTTACGTATTGAATTAGAGTAATTGTATACAATACAACAACCGCTCTAAAGAATATCAATACAAAACATATCAATCTAGTATTAACGACATATCTATAATTAAATATCTAACGTAACTTATCGTAGTTTTTAATGTAACATGAAACATATTGTAATGATTGTGTAGTTAAATATTTATGCTAGATTAATTACTGTGTACTGGAAACTAGTTTAAGGTGAGTAATATTTTTTTTATTGTTCTATTCTGTTTATTCATGATTTAACTATGATTTTGTAATGTAGACACTCATTTATAATTGATTTTTAATGAAACCAATAAGGTTTTATTATTTATTTGTAAATATTAAGGATTTAATTTTCATTTACATTTAATGTTATTTTAAATTTACATTTAATTTAGGTATAGTTATATTTTATAACTTAGCTGAATATTTTTTAAATTAGTGTATAAATATATATGTGTAAGCATGTCTATTTATTTTACTAATATTAATTAATACTAAACTAAAATTGGTAACAGTCACTCAACCGCAAGGTTTTTTTTTATTAAATTATCTAAAAGTATTTCTAGAATATATTTATTCATGAAACAAATAATGCTTTCCAAAACTTTTCTCTTTTTCCTTTTCAAATTAGACTGGTTTACGTCGATTGCTACAATATGAAGAGATTAAATACTTTATAAAGTTTATAATAAGATTTCAAGTGATAGAGTAACTAACTTTGTTTAGTCTAATAGCATTGAACAGATGCTATAAGACGCGTATCATAGAAGCAAATATCATCGGTTTCAACCTTAAGTATGAATTGTTGGCAAGTAGCCATAAAGTTTGTATTTATGTTCCTGAACGAATGATTAAGAAAATACCTGACCTATAAGGCAACAGGGAGCTAATAAAATAGAAGTCGTTTAATAGGCAAAGGATTTTTACTCCAATTCTGAACTCTATTTATTTTTGTAGATGTTTAATCATAGATTTCGTGACATTATGTCTATGGTCGCAATATTCATAGAGGCATTAACAACATAATGAAATTAACTTTCAAAAAGACGGTTACCAAATTTTCTATTTGCTGCGACAAATGTTATACCAATCGAATAACCGAGTTTAAATATTGCTGGAAGTTATCTAACCAACCTACATTAAGTTATCAAATCTATCTATTTGTAACTCAAAAACTTTCGCGTTGCACACTTATAGTAATATAATAATAGGAAACAGGATTTTACGCGAACACGCATTCTACCTTGGAATATAAATGTATTAAAATCAAATCAAATTCTGCCTCCTATGACAATCAGACACACAGCAAGAATTAACCGCCAGTACAGAAGAAAGTGCTGATGAAAAAGCTGGCAAAAACACTTGAGTATTATTTTTTCAAGTGAACTATTTTTAAAGTTTTCTATTATTTTATCTATTACTCAAACAGCAATTTATATTAACAAGCTAAAACTGTAGATTTTTATTATAATTTATAAAAATCTATCCAAGCTTTTAATAAATTTCAGTGGATGATTAACGATTCGTTCGTTACGAAAATAAACATAATCAAGAAAATGTTTTTGAATTGTAAACATGATCTTAATATTAATATTAATATTAATATTAGTTCAGAGTCATAAAACTCGAATTGTAGTTTTTGATTTGTAATCTATCAAACTAACGTTGAAAAAGTGAAAATATGAGAATACGCATTGAATATATGAGAGAATAAAAAGTAATTTTGAACTATTAATATATAAATGACAAATAAATAATATAATAAATTACTTATTATATAAGTTTTTCTTGATTGAATTATTTTATAGGACAATGGACGTACAAGGCAATAAACTAGTAATTATGAGTCAAAAATGTAAATCAATTTCAAAAGCTCGGCTTAGAATTGAAGCCAATTGTTACCTAATAATATACTAAAATAAATAATATTTTATCACAAGAATGCCTGTAATAAACTGATACCCTCCTAGCAAAAAAACCCTTACAGGAGATTAAATAATTTTGTTTTGTGTAGCATTTTATTTGTATCATGATATTAATCAGTATGGAAAGCTTTCTCGTCCCCTCTAAACGTTGAACGTATCTAATCTAATAACGGGTCCGCCCCTGAAAATGTTTCAACTATTATACGTCACGAGTTGTTTGCGTCGACAAAACGTTAATAGAGTTATTAAATTTAGCATTAATTTATTCAATTTCGCGTGGGTTAGAGCAAGACAATGGAGGCCGAGGGCGGGGCTCCGACAGGCGCCGCCCGTTCGCCGCTCACCTGAAATCTCATTAACATACATAGCTATTTATTACACGGGTGGCTATGTATCATCAGTCGATATTCATGCGATTGTGGAAGAGGAAACGAGATACAGCGCTGATGGTCTCTTTCCTATGACCTAGGGCTAGCATGATGGCCGCCGCTGCATATTGATTTTTATCCAAAATGACTACCAAAGCATTCGATTCTTTGTTTCCGTTTTGCTATAAATGTATCTGAGTTTTTGAATTCGTATTTTAAAGAGCGTGGCATTTCTCCGAATAATATTTAATCAGTGTTGTCTAGTTGTTTCCGACTAGAAGCAAGGAGCCCTTGGGGATGTTAACGACCACGAATCATAGTGTCGTTTAAGGCAAGGAACTTTTAGAAAACATTATATACCTTGAATTAAAATACTCTTCACTTCAAAACTTAAGCCATTATAAACAAAAATCGGTTGAGTGTGTATGTCGCTGTTCCTAAGTAAATTTTAGTACAAGCTGAAAAAAAATGATCTATGTTTTCAAATTCAAGCGCACGGAATGAAAAATAACCATACAAGCCTTATGAGCGATAGGATCTCTACCATTCGTGTCACACAAATTGTCTAAATATAATATAATTTAAGATGAAATACCTCAGTTAATTTTTAATCTCAACTTTTTAATATTAGGCAATATTAATCTAAAAATCATCCAAAAGGAAGTTCACTAATTCTTCATATTATTTTGTCTAGCAAAACGTCAATGAATTTCCTGGAATTGAATGATCTAGAAAAATCTTATTATCATAATAAGCACAATAAAATCAAAAGCTACTTTATGCTTAAATAGCTTTCGATTTATATTTGTTGAATGAGCCTTTCCGAACTTGTTTCTATCAAAAAACACAAATAAACGCAGATAAAACTGACTGATGACTGCCTCCGTGGCGCAGTGGTTTAGGTCGCCACGCCAATACCACTGTAACGGGAGGTCGTGGGTTCGATTCCCACACGGGACAATTATTTGTGCGATCCACAAATAATTGTTTCGGGTCTGGTTGTGCTTTGTGTCCGTTGTTTGTATGTTTGTAAGGTGCCCGCGACACAAGAGCAATTCTTAGTGCGGGAGTTGTCTTTAAAAAAAACAAAAAACAAAACAGTTGCTCCTTCATAAAAATCCTTTACGCGATATTCGAACCCAAATCTGACCATTTCAGTTAAATTTTGAAATTATTTGCTGATAAAGTAACCATCGTACTTTTGACAAAAAATTGTTTGCGGTATTTTTTATCAAAAACCTTTCACGTCACACATTACAAAAAAAAAACTGTAGGGGAACCTGTTGTACCTTGGCACTATGTGTACCTAGGCCACTGGGCTCGTTTTCAAATATTCGCGCGATACTAAATTCTACTGTTTACGGTATTCGATACGTCACTACAGACTATTCAATGTGCAGTTAGTCGCATACCGCCATTAAGCCGGTGTTTGGTGTTATCGACGCTGAAACTTTTTTGTGTGAAAAAGTAAGTATTTCTAATATATTTTGAAGTCTAATAGTTTTAAAAGTTTTCTAATAGTCACTTAACTGTTATATGCTATCGGTTCTTTGATTTTACAAGTCTCAACACAATAAAAAACTTACGAGATACTTAAATTCTAAACTATATAAAATCACCGTTTTAGCGAAGTTGGAGTAGTGTTGTACCTCGGTCACTGTCGATCAGTTGTACCTTGGCCACTGGCCAAGGTACAACCTGGATGTTATACTTTGGCCAGGAGAATGTTTTATTAAATTATTTCACATTTACGTAATAATATTCCTAATTAAATATCTTTATTATTTCAGAAATCGATGCAAAAATCACTTAAAAACTGGAAATGGCCTGAAAAAGAGGAGATTAAAACCCCGCAAAAAGTTAACAAGAACAGAGAAATTTATTATGTTCCAGAGATACAGAAGTACTGGGATTTCTACTAAATGCTTAAGGCTGAATAATATATCTACATTATTGATAGTGTTTTTATAATAGCTAGTCCAAATGACTGATTAAAATTTAAGAGAGAAATAATAATTTATATATAGGTAAAGATAATCTATACTAATTATCTATACTAATATTATAAAGCTGAAGAGTTTGTTTGTTTGTTTGAACGCGCTAATCTCAGGAACTACTGGTCCGATTTGAAAGAGATAGAAATACGATTTCAGTTTTAGATAGCCCATTTATCGAGGAAGGCTATAGGCTATATATCATCACGCTATGACCAATAGGAGCAGAGTACCAGTAAAAAATGTTACAAAAACGGGGAAAATTATGACCCATTCTTTCTTATGTGACGCAAGGGAAGTTGCGCGGGTCAGCTAGTTGTTTCAATATTTTGTTTTCCTTTGCTATGCTATATAGGTATATTGATTTGCTATATTATATTATGTTATATCGTCGCTGCGCCTGCCAAGTTCCACATGTGTCTTTTGTGAGATTTTGGAAAACTTTTTTTTTATTTGGGACACAATATTTATTTTTTTTAACATCAAAATACACATATGGAGTTTGGCAGGCGCAGCGATGTAATGTAACGAAACGGTGGCCAAAGTTAGTTGTTTTTGTTTAAATATTTTGTTTGAAAAGCATAAAAAAAGCTATGAATATTATTTTAATTTTTATCATTTTTAAATTTTGATCATTTGAGAATTTTTTAAATGTTTTGTTAAATACTGTATACTGTAATAATACTGTGTACTGTAATAAATCAAATAAAATGATTTTAGTTAACAAAACTTGATAATTTGCTTAAATTACCCCCAAATTTCAATGTGGCCTAGGTACAACGTACTACTGGCCTAGGTACATAGGGTATGTTGTACCTTGGCCACATTTCCCATTTTTTTTTTAATTTAAAAATATTATGTAAATATTAAATATACATTTCTGATATTTTTTTGGTGAGTACCCAAATAATTGACATTTCAAACTATGCAAATATGATTTGTGTGCTGCACGTCAAATCACAATAAAAAATATATTTCTAAAAAACCGGCCTAGGTACAACAGGTTCCCTTACACAAAATAAACCAAAAGAAACCAACATACATATATCAATACAAACAACGACAGAGATCACCGAAAGCTACTAAAAACTAAAAATCTAATAATTCAGAAGCTCTGTATTTTCTATCAGCGGGTTCTCAATAAATATTGGAGGGTTTAGGGGTATTTTATTGCTTTGTGAGCGAAAACTGGTTGAGTTGCGTCCCCAAGGAGCGATCGGTTGGCAAACATCGCAATCTGGCGCTAGAGGATACGGATTGTGGCTCCCGTCGCGCTTCACCGTGTCGCTCTACACTTTAAATGTTGTACTTTATATTGCATACTATTTTATTAGATATTACTTCAACTTTATTGTAATATTTTCCGCTACTTCCGAAACAAATTTTCTTTAAAAAAATCTTATTATAACGTGTTGAACGTGAAGTTTTTTAAATCTGAATAGTGGTCTGTGTAGAAAGAGTTTTTAAAACAAACATTTTGTTGTGTAGTGTAACAAAATATATAATTAGTACTATACTGGCTCTATATTGAAGCGCAGTGTAACTAATTAACTATGATGAGCTCTTAATAAACGTCACGTTGGCACGAGTTTGAAGAATTTAATAAACTGCCTCTAACAGTTATTCTCGGTTGAGTTCACAATTTTCTATATTAAATCGGCGGAGCGGCGTGGGAGCGGTTGCCATGATACCTTAGAGGAGTTAATAAGTCATAAATAGCGAGGTAAAAGGGGACAGAGCGATGGCAATCGTGTGAGTGCAACAGAGAGAGATGTCTCCCCCAGGTAGTGGTGGTGATGGGCAATCGTCTGGAAAAAGGTCCGTAAGAAAGAGCTATGAGGTGTCACAAAATTGCGATTTTTGACAATATAGTTATCGGATATGAACTGAATGTAACATTACACAAGGGATAACGAAGTGAAAGTAATATGCTCGATATTTATTTAAAGTATTCAACTTTTTGTTTACAAAGGCTTTTGTTATGAGTCATCCTCATTGGAACGTTAGAATCTTACTTTGACATTACATGATGACCAATATGTTTTTTTAATTCACATTTGAATCCAGCTTTTGTAAAGGTTTTAGGATGAAACAGTTTTGCTAGTATGTTTAAAATTTTTATTAAGACATCCAGACTGAACGTAAGATTTAATCAAAATTGTATAACGTATGTTGATTTCAGTTTATTTGCCTAATTAAGGAATTCTGCAGTTACATAAAAAACTACACTGAATATCAGGCGGATCAACATTGTAGATTAAAGTAAATGATGTATTTATCTTAGCAACTACAATGAAATAAAATCATAAATATTCAGCGACGTAACAAGAAACGTGCCGAACTTGACTAAACCACAAAATGTATGTATGTATAGGCATACAAGTAGGCATATTAAATAACATTGGGAGATTAAGTAACAAACAAACTCAAAATTTTAAATTAATTTGATGTTAAAAATAAATTATTATACAGTTTCAGTTTCTTACCTAATAAAAGGTGAAAGTAAATGTATCACTATTATCACTAGAAGGACAGGTTGAGAATCGCATTGTTTCGGTGAAGGGTCATTGAAATGCAGGCGCACGGTAAAGTGGTAAGCGATGAAAGTCGATAAGAGCTGAGTGCGCTATATCGACGAGTGGACGATCAACGCAAGTGGGCGGCTCTTAACAACTCATAATACTTGCCGATAAAATCACGTACATCGCTTTTGAGATGTTGCAAATATAAAAGATGCTTTCCGTTGACTTTTTTACGGTTGTAATGCGTAATGTATTTGTGCGATCTATTTATAATTGTTTCGGGTCTAGTCTAAATTAAAGATCCGTTGTTTGTATGTTTGCAAAGTCCACGCGACACAAAGCAAATCTAAGCACGGCAGTTGATGATGATATTGTTTTACGTATAACGATCAGTGTAAAGTCAATCAATAATATTTGTTCTAAACAAACAGGTGAACAATTAATACTTAGTAGAAACTATCCTCAAAATTTGATTGCAAATCGCGCGTAAAACGTTTGTTAACAAGTACATTTTGAATACCTTAATATTACGATAAAGTTAACCAGCGAGAAGAGCTGGCGTGAAGCCAGTATTACTATTTTTACTATTTTACAACATAAATATATGATATTAATAATAAAAGTCCAAAGTTAAAAGCATCCAACTCACGATCAAAGCCATAGGCATGCAATCATGCATCATATTTATTCAACTGCCGACGGACATCAAACAACTTAATAGAGAACCTAGTGTGCAGGCTTTGCTGCTGAGTGTCTACTGAAATGTTTCAGTCTGTTATAATTACAATTTCAACAATATTTACGAAAAAAGCTACATAGTCTGAGCATTTTGGACGAACTTTTTACGAGTACGAGTTTAATAATTTTTCGTTAACCCAGTTAACTACCCAATTGACGGTGGTCTGTTTGATTTCACTACAATATTTTAAAAATAACCAGAATAATTATTAATAATCAATTTAAATCGTTCACGCAAATGCTCTGTAAAAGTTGACGGACTATAGTCATAAGTTTTCTGTCACTTAAAAAAAGTTTATTATTTTATTACAGTAATTCGAAATAGCATGTAGGTCTTTATAGTTTTGTTAAATCTTCTATTTATTTAATATCACGACTCGTTTGTTTCGGTTTATGCTAACAACAATCAACTTGCATACTTAGCGGTTTTATAACTATTTAAATGGATTGCACTCCACCCCAAGTCGACGTTTCACGGTATAAAAATATACATTAATCGTTGTCTAAGAGGGTGCTCTGGTTTCGTAAGCAAAATTGTTATCAACGTTTATTTGCAAAACACTTTAAGATTTTCGTCGAAAAAGATTTTTACTCGAATAAGAAAGAAGTTGGTAAGCATCTTTTAATAGGCACTAAACATGTAATTCGTGGCTAAATTTACTATATTCTTAGCCTAATGAGGCCTGTCTTCCAACTGTGTTAGGGTCGTTTTCCAGTCTCACTGGATGCAGCTGAATACCAGTATTTTACATAGAGTGACTGCCTATCTGACTTCCACAATCAAGTTACCTAAAGAGCATGCATTTAAAAAATACTCACGCTCCTGCGGAAAATCGACGAAATCTCAATACATTTTGATGTCAGTAATAACTTAATTATCGACGCTAAAACTACAAAACTTTTTGCAATAGGTTCGATTGTTGAAATCGAATTAGGTATTTTAAATTCCTGTGAGTTCAACTAGCCAAGAAGTTACTATAGATACTATTAGGTAGTTTGAAACGATACTTTCCTTGGCTTTGGTTTGGTAAGAAATTGCAAAAAAAATAACAAATCTACATCGTGCCTATTATTTACAAATTAAGTTAATATCGTATATAAAGTATTAGATACATAGGGGTAAGGTTACCAAAAGTAATCGAAATCTTCTAATCTACATATAAGTCATCGTTGTAGAACCGATTTTTGATTCCTATATGTAATTTATACAGGTTGTTTCTCACGCATATGCACAATTCTATCACACACTTTCACATGCAATCATTGTCGTAACGTTATAGAATCAGAGTGTCTGCTTACAGATTTATTATTTCTGTGTTAAAATATGCTTTACTGATGTTTACCTACATATACCGGAATTGTCTTTTTTAAATGTCGGGTGATCACGCTTTAGCAAAATTGAGGTAAAATACAGCAAATACGTTCGTTATTGTTGATGAAAAAATATTGTTGTTATTAATATAAATAGACATTGTGATAAAAGTTTTTTAGTAACTAACTGCTACAAAAATATCTATATATCGTTTACAGTTAAACAAATAAATTCATTAACATAAAATATTATTTTTGATAAACTGATATCAAAAAAAGGATATTGTAACATGAAGTCATAAAATTATTTAATTGCACTTCCAGTTTCACACGAGAAGGTTTAAAGCTCGAATAAAAAAGTTAAACCGGTCTGATGGGTAGATATGCTGATTCAAACGCGTTATTCGGCGAGCGTAGCAATATGAATCATGAACAGGAGCTACGAATGCGCTACGAATATTTTACTCCGACGGAGAACTTGAAAATGTTTTATTATGGGTTTTTCTAGTTGTGAGTGTTAATAAAAATATTGTATTAATATAATAATATTCTTTATACAACAATATAAAAAGTTCAAATTTCTTATAATATCTAAAAAGATAAACATTTTTAAAAGTTGCTTGTATTACACAAGCAACTTTTAAAAATGTTTTTCAATAACTGCTGTTAGCTAAGCCACCTCATGTACGTGCAATAAAAGTTTTTTTATAAATTAAAGTAACCTACAATTGACTCCAGATATTTAACGATTTCAAAACTAAATTATCCTAACTAAATCGACCTAAAGATGGAATTGGTCCTTGTCATTTTTAATATTCTGTATTTTACTACCTCTACTGCTCTTTATCAAGACAAGTATTAATAATATAAGCTGACACTAATTACTGTTAACTATTAACAGTAAGTTCATAAATAAAAATAAAATTATACAAAATCCTAGGCAATAGAAGCATATCGTAGAATATTATAGTTAAAGTCCCATTAAAATTTGCCGCATCCATCGCTGGCGTGGATACGGTAGATGAAACCCATAGGTTCGTGTTCGTTGGACCGCGGAAACTTCATTTGCGAGCTCCTCTGTCCGTGAAATGAAGTCGGCTCGATATTGCGATATTATATCGATATCAGCGAACCGTTGGCGCATATAACTGAGGCCCTTACAGCTTATGGCTTAGTGATTTGTCAGAGGCTGTTATTACTTTCACAGTTGTCTGTGGCCCTTGTTTGTTGTTTTCGAGCAAGAAATAACATTTATTTTTATGTGTTCGTGGATTGGGCGAGTTTTTAATATGAGTTTGTATGTTATAGTGATGTAAATAACTTCTTTCTTCTATTCATTGACGTAGCTTATTAGTAGTAAAAAACATTGCAGTAGGCTTTTTTTATTCTTATTATTAAGTTTATCAATTGCTAATAAAATTATTTGCTTAATGATACCCATTAGGGCCGCGTTCCTCTGATATATTCTCGTAGTTCGATTCGATCGACTAGGTATAACGTCTTTTAGTATTTTCTTTTGTGGTTGAAATATTGACTTTTGTTAAATTAATGTCCAATATCTTTATATGAAAAAAAAATAGTCTTGTGCCTTTGGCATATGAAACTAATAGGGATGACGACTACTTTTTTTTGTCCGTCTGGTATATTGTAAAAAATATCTTACACCTATTTTTTCTTTTTGAACACAATTAAATAATGCCATCAAAAACATTCTGTAAAAACCTCAAGTCTCGCCGTAAAAAGTTGTGAGATCTATATAATACCAAGTCGATTAATCTATTTAGTCTCTACTTAAATGACTTTCTGTCTTAAGTTATTACGTATGTTATTATCATGCCAATTTAAAAAAAATAATACCTCTAAAACAAATAGACCGACCTGGCCATCGCATGATTTGATTATTAGTATGTATCACACTACACAGCACGACGAGAAGTTAATGCTCCTGAAATGTTAATGGCGAATTTGTGTTTTCTTGCGATTACCAAGTCGATCTATTTGTTTTAAAGGTATTTTTTTTTAAATTGGCATGATAATAACATACGTAATAACTTAAGACAGAAAGTCATTTAAGTAGAGACTAAATAGATTAATCGACTTGGTATCATATAGATCTCACAACTTTTTACGGCGAGACTTGAGGTTTTTACAGAATGTTTTTGATGGCATCTCACTTCTTTTTGTAGAGCGAACATAAATAAGTCCAATTTGTATGGAAAGACGTTTTTTTTCATAATTCAACATATTTTCCTATGGGAATGTTGTTCAGTTTCATGGGCTAAACACCCTTACCCACCCTATACCCCCTCCCGTTATGCCTCATACCTGTTTATTTTATATTCTACAGTAATAATAATTCATCAACTGCAAATGTAACCTTGTAATCTTATACATTTATACGGGATTACAAAGTTATTGTTGCAGTTGACGTATTTAGAAAACTGGACCGAAATTAGAAAATATTTAATTTTTCCCACGATTAAGACACTAAACCCTATTTGTATTCTAAATTTTAAGCTTCTAAGTCTGCTAGAAGTACCTTAGACTTTTGATGATCGGTGAGTCAGTGAGTCAGTGAATCAGTGAGTGACAAAATTCAAAATTTTAACAAGTTGTCATTCTTAAACTACTGGTTCAAATTGACTGAAATTTTAAATATACCGTGTCGATACAATGACTGATTAGTTGCTGAAAATCCAGGCTTCTTGTTTTATCCACAACGAAATAATAGGGGTGTCAAAAATAGCCCGAATTGCTTCGAGAAAAGGATGTTACGGCCGTGCCGCTTTTTTTTTGCTCGACTTGCGGGGGCACTTCCGTGCCCCCAGATTACGGCGATTCATTACGTTAAAGAGTCGCATGACGTCACGGTATAGTAGAAAATATACTAGAATGTGATATCATTAGCGTCCACTCCGTTACTTTAATGCTTTTTAACTAAGCCGCTTAATACTGTTCTATGATGAAAAAAAAAACCGTTTAGGATATTTTTTTACAATCTACCAAACGGAACAAAGTCTTAAAATAGTAGTCGTCCCTATTGATATTCTGATAATAACCTAAATAAGTTACTGAGCACTTCATAGTACGTGATTTTTTAATTTTTTTTATTTATTGTACTCTATAATTATAACTTAGAACTAGTACGATACTTGATCGATATGTCATTGTCGTGGTCAACCAAGTTTCCTCATTGGAGTGAATACTTTTCAGCAACCTCGGCGATTTAACGTCGACGTTTTCTACTCGAACCATTAATTTGATTTATCCCGCTCCATCGCATGTTGGCAATTTCTCAGTTTGGATTTTTATTATGTGTGTTGAGTATCAAGTGTGTTCTTACTTGATTCCGTTAGTATTAGAAAAACGCAATGAAAGCCTATATATAGCTATAAATGTACTATAAGAAAAAAATGTGGTCAGAATCTTTCAGATGCTTTACTATATTTAATATTTCAGTGTCATTTGTTTTCCGAAGATGTTAGCCAATGGTATTGCTGCAAGACCCTTGTGCGCAATGTATTTAATTCTCAGTTACAATAATTTTCATGGCCTTCTTTGCAAGTACCTACATAATTCTAAACTTGTATATTAACATTATGTACACGTGGAGAGTATATCTATTTTGGTAAATGCAGTTTAATTCTGTGAACTACAAAGCTTTACTCGTGTAAAGGTTTCAGTGGAAATGCCAGCTATGTTTGCAGCAACTATTCCAATAATTCGTGTTGCCCGTGGGCGTAAAGGCTGCTGTTAAACCGAGCTGAATGCACCCGTATATTTGTTGATAGGGTTGACGTCAGTAGTACATGTTTTAGGACCTCCTGAAAATTTTCAGAAATTGAACAAACCCCGCCCCTTTACAGAACTGGCTGCGATTGGTCGAAGTATATCTACGTCTGTAGACGTAGCGGCCAATGGCGGTTGGGGCTACGCGCAGCCGTAGCGCTACAGCATAGAGGCGCGCGGGGAGCTACACGATCGACAGACGCTACGGCGGAGCTGCTACGCCAGGGAACTGAAAAATGTGAGTACTAATTATTATATTTGTTACAGATCATTTTCATATAGTAGGGTCTTAAATATAGAACTATAAACAGTTGTATTAATGCACTGTATCTATATATAGGTATCACCGTGCATCTATATGTAGTATATGATAATATCTATACATACCTAGGTACCGTGGTACACGCGAGGTGGTTATGTAATGGACATATACGAAAAATTAGGTACATAGTGAACAATTTCTCAAAAAGCACCTTCATTTTATTACGATCGGTGAAAACTAAAAGTGATATTTTTTGGAAACCAGAATGATTCAATATATTTTTTTTCCTAAAATTACTGGTGGAATGACTAATAAGTAAATATTGTCGGCAGGTGTTAGTGTAGAGTGACATTTGATGTGGGACATCGGACCGTCGCAATGCAGGCGCTCCAGGCCGCGAAGGAGAAGACCTCGGGACTCTTCGCCAACAAGCCCCTTCTGTTCAAGTAAGTACCCCCATTTCACAGCCCTTTCACGACATTTGCAGCCTTAACTCTCAAAAAATCATACTTTTATATTAATTTACGGATAATCATAAGTATTTTGAAGATTTTATAGTTACGTTTTTCAATTGGTTGAAATTAAATAGTTTGTTGCTAAGAAGAGACCCGAATCCGGAAATGTAAGGGGAGAACATTGAATTTACAAAAGGTTTGATAAAAACCAAAGAAAAACAGTAATGAAATACGATAATTGAAGTCATTAAAACAGCTAAATCTCTTAAAATAACAGGAAAATGTCCGACCGTCGTTGCTCTTTCAGAATTGGTTAATCACAAACAAAAAAGGAAATTCAAGCAACGTGATTATTAAATAGTAATATGAGAGGAATGACCAATAGACGATGACCGTGGATATTTCTGATAAATCTACGTAACTTACTATTAGGACAAGTAAGAATGGATATTTAACCAAAAATAATAGTAATTTATCTACACAGAATTGTTCCAATCTTCAATTACCAAATAATTTTGTGTTACTTAGGTGTCAATGGCTAGGCTTATCTCTGTTATTCTATCTATACTAATCAAACGTTTTCAAATTTGCTATAAGTAAGTCATAATCAAGAAACCCCAAAAATATTTAACTTACGTTACCATACCAATTAAAACTGGAATTAGTTTACGCAAGGTTTATTGTATTTACAAATTTGGGACCTGAATAACTCGTTATACGTAATTCTTAACGAGTTTTTGGTACTTACATACAATTACTTATTTTACTCGAGTTATTATGCCACCAAAAATTTTAAGCAGTGTTTATACCGATCGACGACGTTAATCAACATTTTAAAAAAAGTGTCTGTATTAACACAACTCAAGTATTTTTCAACCCATGAGAAAGTAAACCTTTTATTTCTAAATTGTCATTTAAATATCACAAGGAACAAACATGACTCATAACATTTTAAAATACAAGTGAAAAAATGCTGTCTACGTCTTAATTGGCAATAAAACTAATCTCCTAGAAATGCAGAATTCAGTTTCCAACTACTAGACAGTCGAACATAATACGCGGAAATATATTAGGTCGGGTATATCTTTTCTCTACACAAAAAAGCTCCATATTTGGGTACCTCACGAGCTCACTGATATAAACCTAATGAACCGTGTACTCATTTGTGATTCTTGAAGCCAAAGAGATTTTATTACAAGTTCATACATACTATAATGCGAAAATACTTTTTCCCCGACCTAATATTTATGCAAAAGTTAATTGCGAAACTTGGTGTATATACCTCCGCCTCTGCCTTTGGGTATAACAGCCGTGAAATATGCATGCATAGTGTACATACTATAATGCGAAAAGACTTTTCCCCGGTCTAATATTTGTCGGTTATGAAACAAATCTAGATAAGATTATAAACAAAAAGAAACAGTTGATGGGTACGCGCGGGGAATCGAAGCAATTTAGCTGGAAGCCGCGAGACGATCGACGATAATATTGACAGCCAGATAATACTTGTTGCAATAGAAATAAAATATAAGGGCGGAGAAATCTCGGACTTGCCTTTAACGAGCTCCATGTAACGCAGGGGCGCCAACTCTTACAAACTACTATATGATTTTTATTGCAGTTTCGAAAATCGGGTTAACATATATTCGGGTTTACATGCACTCCAAAACTTAGATAAAGAATATTTTCTTTAAATACCACTGCATAACAACTACCACCGAAAGCTTTTTGTTTTCTAATAAATATTCTAAAAATGGTTTCGAAACTACAAAAATCTCAAAGGTTAAGTGTGATATTACATTTTCAAGACACCAAACAATACAACTCTATATAACAAAAAATGGGAACAAAGCGTCTCCGTTCAACAGATCATAATAGCAAATCGTCTGAATTGAACAAATAATGCGATTACGGAGTTAGCCGGTGGCAGCCCTGGAGGCACAGTCGACTGCTCAGCGTTGATAACAAACAGACATCATCCGGATTTGTGTCGTCATGCGAACACTCCCGCTCTCAATACCCAAGTATACTTGCTACACACACAAGCACACACATACACATACATTTATCACGGTGATTTGCTGACAAACCACCCCTTGTGTCTTATAAGTAGTCAGTTCTATAAATCAGCAGATTTATAATGAATTGATATGAGCTGTTCTAATTTATTGGTCGCTTACGAGTCTGGGATAAGTTCTTAAAGCTGTCAAGTTCCTGATGTTTAAGGAGAAAATATTAAATGAAAATTGAAGATTTACACATTTTGCAAATGTTGATAAATTCATTTAGATGATAAGAACATAATTAGTAGTAGAAAAATCTTTAACATTTTACAAATAAAGGCCATTTTAATACAGTAGCGAGTATTGAAATCAAAACCCTGAAGTTAAGACGATTAATTTAATAACTGTTTGTGTAAGAATGTAGAGTTAATGAGAATTGCGACCAAGAAACTCTTTTCCACTCCTAAATTGATAAATATTTTCCACACTATTTATGCCCATATATTGCGGGACATCTAAACTGCGAACTACACTGCATACATAAAATATATTAACCCAAACAAATGACCACCGACTTAAAAATGTATATCATCATACATTTGCGTCTGGCCATCCCCAAGGTTTTAAGCTCATAAATTGCGTAGCAACCTCCGACGAATGGAAGGGTAGTCGGTTCATTATTTAGTCCGTTTAAATCACTAAGTCCTTAAAAGACATTAGCAGGCTTTGTAGCGTTATCGTAGTACACAAAAGAGATTTAGAGCGGCTCACAGGGGGAGCCATCCAATGCTTTTTATTCAATAATATTTAGCTATGATTATACAGCGTGTATCATTTACGGCCTGCTAAAAGCACAAGTATATTTTAAAGTACTTGTACGTGAAATTAAAATTATTTGATAGTGATAAAAATTTCAAAATCATTTATTTTTCTCTCGATAAGTAACTTGAACTTGCAAATATTACTCGTACTGAGCAAATAAAGATATTTATTTTTAAAGTGGCATCTGAAATAGCTAGATTGGGCTTTCTTTATTACTGTGACATGCCACCACTATAGTGTGTGTGTTTTAAGTTTAATAGCGTAATATTTGTTCTGCAATCAGTACTCGGTGCTAAAGGGTGTAGACAACTAAATACGTATACAGCACTCACGCTAATTGTTTCCGCCATTTGAATATTGCTCGCGACAATTACTCGATTGGTCCGCCAGAGGCCGCTGCTGCACAACGGACCCCTAAATTAATTGCTCTCAGCTCACTTTGTTTTATTTTGTTCGAGACAAAACTGATATTGAAATAGGCACAAAGTATAAGAGGGGTCGTTATTAAAAAAAATATTATGCGAAGAAAATTTCAAAAAGAGTATGTACGCAGTAAATATTAGGATTTCTTATGTAATAACGCTTAAATTACTGCCAAACTTTGGCCTAAATCCATACATGGTAATTTAATTATGTATATTTTAAGTATAAAGCGTGGAAAAGCCAAATGGTCGCCATTACAGTTGCTATTGAAACTGTGTCATATTTTTGTGTGTAGATATGTTGGCCTTTCCCATTCTTTGGCATCGACATAACCGAGACCTAGTTAGGTTTGTGCCAAAAACTTAGTTAAATTATAGCTTCACTAGACACATTCGCACACTTTCTTTATCGTGTTTCGTTCCAACATTCTTAGGTGAACACAGCGAATAGTTTTTCAAAATGTTGGTGGATAATAAAATAGAATGGATGTTCTCTTTTGTGTTAAGAGAAGTAGTAGGTAGGAGTATAATGGGTCTTTTTTATTCTTGTGATCATCAGTCGTATATGAATACCGCTATACATTCAACCAGACTACACAGGCAGTGATATTCTATTAGTAATTCAATAATGTAGTTAAACGAAAATCGAAACTAGACCGTTATTAACCTGGATGACAGTTTCTAGATAACCTGCAGGTGTTAAATCTCGAAAAACGGAAAATAATAATGCCATAGTTAAGCCATATCGAAGGCTATGTTAATAGTTTAGTCGACTCAGCCCAGTTTCAGCAGTGGCACATATGGGTAAAAAAATATACCTTCAGATTTATCCACTGAACTTAGCACCCATTTTTACAATGAGTAGCGCGATTCTCTTTCACAATCTACTATCAACAACAACCTAGCGATCGAGAAACCTTGTATAAAAATTTCATCAGCTCCTCTATCGGGCGCCTTAGGAACTATTTTAACAATACATAATATATAAACCAATTCTTATTCGAAATAGTAAATGTAATTATAACCTCGGAATTGAACGCTTATAAGATAATATCATAGGGAAAAAGTTAACAAGTGTAAATAATATTTCCTCCATTTGTACAACTGCCGTTGGACCATGCTTCCTGCGTTCATAACAAACTGATTATACGAGGGCGATGAAACATCTCAGATTATCGTGTATTTTTTATTCAATGTGTGGAATTTATTTGGTAGTTTCTCGACCAATTGAAAACCAATCCATTCTTAAACAAATATATCTATAATTTGCGTACTAAGCGACTTTAGTGTTCATGTGAATAACGCCTTTTTTATAAGGGTAGGTAGAGACCTAAAATAAATATCATTAATTTCGCTAAACATAGGCAGGCGTAGTCTGTATTCAGGTTTGGTAGAGTTTCAAAACAATACATTCAGTTCCTTTGAATATAATATTCGACTAATTAGGAACAATAAGGAATCATATAACGTTTCATATTGTTCCTGACGTCATCCTTCACAAATTGTTCAATGTGCATTTCACCGGTTTGACGTGGAAAGTGTTATATTACTTAACTAATTGGACGTTAAAGCTTTGCCTCGGGATATTCAGATGAAAATTTAATGAGCTCCTAGCTTTTGTGGTCCCATTGTGGACACGGCCAATTAGCAACACGTTTAGAGCAATAACGGCTGCCTGAATGTATAAATAGGTGTAATAACAGTGTAAAACACGCTTGAGGAAAACAATGCGGTAGTATTGACTGTTGTCTTACTGTAAGGATTTGCGTGAGGCCTAGTTTCCCAGTAAACTATGCCGTCGAGTAAATCGTGTCGTCATCTCCTGGGATCGATAGATCGGGTGCCGTGAAGTCTGTCCGTCGGGACGGCTCGGCGCCTCGGCCGGCGGCGACGCGACGCTCCTCGCTCGGCGCCAGGGGGACGCGATCTCACCAAATAAATCTTATAAACCGCTACTGTCATAAATTATTTATTTTTCTTATGATTTCTATCTTGGGATATCGATTAGCCTTTTCTATTGAGGGGACGGTCTCTGTTTAGGGGTTAAGGTTCCGATTGATATAACTAAATTGATTTCATAAAGATTTTCATGGACTGTAGGAGAACGTATACCTTTTAAAATAATTTATTTAGAGATAAGAAGTTTTCAAAATAAAGAAAGACAGCTTAAACTTTAACTTAAGCAGTAGTATTAGAGTAAAAGAGATTTGGGTGAGGAAGACGGTGTGTGGCAGAGTTGGAGAAAAATATTCATAAAGCACTCACACAGAAATTCTGTTTAAATTAGCCAAACTCATCTTTTCATAATAAAATAATTCAATACATAACATCCCCAACGACACGCAAATACAAAAGTCATTTTTCCGAAGACCCTCATCTGACTTATGCTCATTAAAGGAACTAAATTGTCATAATGAGAATCCCTTGTGAAAGGACACAGATTTAATTTGGTGTGGACGTTGTGCGGTGCGGTCGCACGGGGCGGGGTACTGCCGGTATTAATCCCACTTCAAAGGACACACTGAAATTACAAACTCGCCTCTACCTATAGCTTTACATTCAAATGAACGTAGTTTGACTTGCACGTAGTTAATTATTTCTCTCTGTGTGTAATGAAACCAATGCGAAACATTTCGGTGCTTTATTTTTGTACGTTAATGAGTTTTTCGTTTATGTTGTTTTCAACTACGGAAATTAATTTTAAATACAGTTTTGAGTATTACCTTATTTTCCTATAAATGCAGATTCACTTAATAAAGCCAAATAGTGATAAAGTATTTACAGATGTCACTCAATTTTTTATTTATTAAATATAAGCAGTTGAGGCGGGGATCTATCTACGCCTTTAATTAAAAACAAATTATAACGGTAATTCAGTCTTCTAGTAATTATATTAGATTAGGACTAAGTGTTGCTAAATACTGAAAAACGATCTTCTATTGAGTAAATCTCTATAAATAGTAGTAATAATAGTTAAGAGAACATTAACACCGAACAGTTTATTTAGCATAAAAACATTTATATCTTCCACATGATCAATAAATGGTGGTTTAGTAACAAACAGTGACTAGACACCGAGGCGCCGTTTACTCTCCCTCTGCAATAAACTACAATGTTACGAAACTCTTCAGACTAGTTCATGATTACTTAGATAGTGTTAGGAAAATACTTCTTTATTATTACGACACGTAATCTTGTTTTGGCACCAGGTTTTGTTATATCAAGGTCGTATTATAATGTGCCTGACGATCCTAACAGAAAAGAAAAATAGTATTTTTTATTTAACGATCTTAGGGCTTCACTTCGGAAAAACTATTTCCTTTCTTTTAATAACTATACCGTATCCGTATATTTGTATTCAGTACTATACGAAAGTTAAAAACCGAGCCTTATCATGATTAGAATGGCATTCAAGATTCACTTCTTTCAAAAAATGTAATCAGATATATGATATAATTTGATACACGTGTAGCAAATGCAGATACATTGCAACAGTTTCGATACATTAATCGGAAATATCACACACTCATAAAGAGCTCTCTGCACCGTTACATAAGTAGTTATAGTTATATGTTCTTCGTCTCAGTTCTCCACTAATGTGCGTGGTGTGTAAATATTTGAGTTGGCAAGACTTATTGATCAGAGTGCGATCATGACGGCTGCCACTCCATAGCGCTTCCGTCACGTTTCAAGAGCTTGTAAGCCGCTCGTCGGTGTGCGTGCAATTTTGCGCCTTCACCCTCCCAAGGTACGGGAAAAACAATGTTTTAACACAAATCGCTGCGGACTGGCTTTTACCGAACATTGTTTTATATTGAGTTTTAAGATGGCATATTTTTATGATTGCATTTTGAAGTAGCTTTTTAATATAGAGAGTAATTAACAAATTAAAGGATTTCAAGTTTGATTCAAATTGAATATCGCTATATAATTTAAGTATACAATATCGTAGAAATTTACAAAAAAAACAGAAAAACAACATTTAATATTAATATTAGAAAAAACAAAACAATATTGTACAATTAAGCGAAAAAAATTAAGCAACATTTTTACGTTCTTATTATACTTACTTACTTTATGAAATTATAAAGTTGTTCTCTGTAATGTAATAGTGAGACGTTCCAGCACTCGATTGAATTTCCGGGCGGTAACGACGTTGCGGACCGAACACTGCCGGAAATACCGTTAATGCATGTCAATTGTTGTACCCTTAACTTTGTTGGCGCCTGACGCTCACGATGGAGAGCTCCACTCACGATGAGGCAATATTGCACAATAATCATTTTACTATATTTTAATAGACACATAATATTAATATTAGGTCGGAGAATAAGTCTTTTCGTGTGTATGAACTTGTAATAAAAGCTAAATTGCTTTGATTCCCCGCGCGTATACATCAACTGTTCCTTTTTGTTTATATTCTTATATAGATTTGTTTTATAACCGACAAATATAAGGCCGAGGAATAAGTCTTATCGCATTATAGTATGTATGAACTTGTTATAAAATCTCTTTGGCTTCAAGAATCACAAAAAAGTACACGGTTCATTAAATTTCTTTCAGTGAGCTCTTGAGGTACCCAAATATCGAGCTTTTATTACAAGTTCATACATACTATAATGCGAAAAAATTTTTTCCCCGACCTAATATATTGAAGGTTCGTAGATTTTTTAATTATAAGACCTAACAAGTCATTCATACATGACGAGGCTGCCTTTTACGAGATGCTTTTCTGTATGGTAAACACAAAATAAAAAGAAAAAAATAAATAACATGATATTATTCCGATTTTTTTTCCGGTGCACGGATAAACAATACAATTGTAAAGAAAGTATATTATGTAAAAAATTAATACTAGAGCAACAAAACTCTTTGGAACTAACTGGATATCAGTAAATCAGCTGTTAAACCAAAGTCTCAGTTTCAAAACGTTATCAACCACAAGAAAATGTCTCTTCAAGAAACCTCAACAAAAGACCTCAATGTATGCACTAGGCTTTAAAAATGTGTACGTACAAGTGTGACAATCGTCTCGTGTCACCGCGTCTATTGTGTGACGTGCAGTCACGTAGTGGCGTACTCCCTGTATGTTAGCGCTAACAACAAAGGGTTGCACTGGCAGATTGCTTAATGGACAGTGAAGGAAGATAGCGCCGTGATAAATCACCGACGTGATTACCGAGCCATTATCTAAAATACAATCTCGGGGGCGACAACTTCCAGCTGAAAGTTAAGTTGTTGATGTAATTGACGGCGACGCGAGAACCCACCAATGTTTCTCCCAAATTATTAAAAGTTTCCTTCTTAATCCTATTAACGTTTACTTTTTTCATTATGTAAAATATCGGATTTCTACCCACGGCTACGCCCACGCTGAAAAAAATTCCAACAATTTTCCTGCATAAACAACAACATGAATAAGAAATAATGAGTATTAGATATTTTTTGAATCCATTGGATATTTCAAGATTTAATCCTCTAGACTGAAAAAGAAACCACTAAAACAATCACCACCTTTCCGTGCATATAAATGCACTATGTATAGTATTCCTTTCTACAGAACATGAAATTTGCCTCTCACTCAAAATAGAGAACACTTCTTACCTTCATTTGATTGAAACCACAAAATTACATTTCTACATATCTACGTAAGTAGGTGCACCCTCGATAGAAGTCGATCAACGGCAAACAAATAAGCGTATGGTGGCACAATCGAGTCTATTTCATGCAAGCCCCTCAACTGAGGCTCAAAGCGAAGCCAGCGCGATACAGCGACAGTCCTTTGTGAAACGCTCACAAACGTTACAAAGGCAGCTTACTGCATGCCGATACCAACTCATTTTAATGAAGCAATTTAAAAAAAGTTTATATTGCCATCTAGTAGAGCTTTAACGTAATATACCTAGGTAGTATCTAGTTTGAAAAAGCAAACGCATGTTTTGTAAACAATAGCTTTAATTTCAACGTGGTATATATGGTGGTTATTATGCAACTGGTCCGAATTTTGACAAACTGCAGGATGAGAAAGTCCGATCGTAAAGTTATGTGATCTATAAAGAATTTTATGTCTGTCAATTTACAACTCGTTTTAGTTATGCAGATTCAGATTGAACTGCAAAGACAAACTCATTTAGCAACCCTAGCACGAGTAATATTCATCAATCTTACAATAAACACTTACATCGCATCGTATTGAAATGTAGGCTTAGTATTTAAATGGATTCCCATTTGTAGTCCCGAAACATGAAAATAGCGTGGCTCTCGAACAGAGAGGGGTCCCGCGTAGACTTAATAAAATGCGCCAAGCGTCTGCTGACGACGATGTATGCAAATCAGACGACAGAGCTGCAAACATAACGACGGATAAAGCTAATATTTAATGTTTAATTTATTACCATGCAATAAAACTTTGAGTAATTTGATTTATTACAGCAAAAAACTGCCAAATGACTAGTTAATATATTGTAAAAAGTCTTGAAATTAGAAAAGTGTTACTTAAAATTCGAGTGCTTTGCATAAGCCACCTTTTATGTACATATTCACTAAAGCCTTTGTGTCTTTTTGAAAACCTAAAACTTTGAGAGAACTGTCGCGTCTGTCCCCTCACTAGTCTACGGTGGGCGTACTTTTAAAGTATATTGCGTATCCTCATACATACGTATGGTGAGGGTTATTGTTGTTTTTCAAAGCTGGTAACGTTTCACCCAAGTGAAAGGGGTTTTACCGCGGTTTCACTTCGCTCCTAACAGATTTGTAGCTACGCATTGCACATTTAATACACGGTGGGTGCTTTTATACCCCGCGGTCGGATTTATTGAGTGTTTAGGAATCATAAAAATTGTTATGTGAATTCATTAAACTTTTTATTGCGGCTGTAGTGAATTGTGGAGCGTTATTAGTCATTTTACTTAAGAAAATGTTTGTAGCAATACAATTTGCAATGAGTAATGACTTTTAACTTCATGTCACGGTATTAATAGCAATAGGTTGCAGCATGGGAAAGATATAAGCCGTCCAAACGTGATTTGCATTTGTACTATATCAATGAAATTCTCATTTATCGACAGAGAGTCAAATAGTTTAATCAGTCATACTTGAATTGGACATCTCTTAATCTCGATATGTTTCCATAATTTATTATTATAACACCACGATGCAATTGACTCAAAACTTAAAATATAAATCAAAAAGTGTGATCAACAGCTTGATACAAAATTGGATTATCCTAATCTCATGTCTAGACGTTCACTTGACTCTTCTAAATGTCTTATTGAACCCTGATTGTATTTCAAACTTTGATCAAATTTTTATCTTGAATGCATCTACTCTACTATCTTCATATGATATTATGTTTTCAAGACAACTCTCGCACTTACATTTAATTTTAATCTAGTTTAACCGAAGAATAAAAGTATCAGGTACAACTGTACAAAGTTGATACTACGAGACGTACCTGCTACCAATTTTGTATTAGTGTGTTACCTAAACAGCAATTTGGATCAAAGAACGATTAAGTATTGCAAAATCACACCCACACGATACCCATGATTGAGAAAAAGTGAAAGATTGTGCGTAGCAAATATCTCAACATTTAATCGTTTACTCAATGAAGTAATATTCTCTCCCGGGGAAAATATCTTCAAAGACAAGTGTAGTTAATTTGGAAGAGACTCGACAGTGTCGCGATACGATCAAATAGATGCAACTTAAATAAGCATTAAGAAACATTTTTGCGACCTCTTCCGAGATAAGTTTCTCTTGATCCCCGGCCATTGTGATTGCCATCTGCACGAAAGTCGGTGAAAAGCCCCGGACTCATTCACCATTCATGGGGCGATTTGATTTACTTAAGATCTTTGCCTTGATACTGTCTATTAAGCGAATGGTTACCGAAAAGAGGACCGTCGTTTTTATAAAAGTATAATGTGATGTGGTGAAGTATATCAATCTATAGATACGAATATACGTCAGTTTGTTGTTATCTCTACCGTCTATTAACGTCACTATTTGAAACCTTGATATTTTGATAAATAAGTTCATAGTATTATCACATTTAGAAACACAATATTACTCATTGCTTTTCCCATGAAGCTGAATGGCCGTATGACTTTAGAACGATTTTTTTCATGATTTCATAGGTTTTGAAAACACAAGTACTACGCACGTCTACACATTTATCCCCATAAATGCTTTTTTACCATTATAATAAGTAAATTTAACAGATATCTACGACTGATAAACTTTCAGCGTAAAATCTATAATGAACTTGATGCTGTGACTCGGAGCAAAATAAACGGAAGTTAAGCTTACATCGCCACCTCATAGATGGCGTTAGGCTTACGTTTTATTTGTCTTACTGAGAGAAAACTTATTTCGTGTTATTGGCTTTCTTTTAAAGAATTCGGTTTGCGTGAAGAATAGATTTGTTAGTTCTATATTTAGCGATAATTCGTATAAGTAAAAGAGTAATAAACAGCGTAAAAATTTAACCGGTCGCGTTACTTCAAAATTCCTTTTACTTAGTTTTAATCAAAACGTAGTTTTTAGAGTATTTTTTTTTGTGTTGGTTTACAAAGGAGGTGCGTTAGAGAAGGGTGGGTTAACGCGTGGTTCCGGGCGAGCGGACGACCGATTTATAAAATGAGTTTGCGGTGCAACCAAGCCGTGATACCCCATTGGTTACGTCTCACTTCTTTATTAGTGATGCTACTAAAATCGAAATTTGTCGATAAAAAGGTCTTGGTCTAGCTCACTATGACAATAAACTTTTAAGCGCCCGAAAATTTTAATTTTTGTACTGAAATTAATATGAGTAAATCAAAAATTACTTGACGCTATTCAACATGTATTTAAAAATCCTATTAATGTACGTCATTGGTACTTAAAAAATAATAAGTATTAAGATTGATCTTTAAAACCTGATCAAAATGTTACATTATAAATATTATTAATCGAACAAAATTCTAATTCCTTTTTATAACATGACGATTAATTTTTAATATGCATTCTTAACACATGTGACGCGAAAACAATAAAATATGACCTTTTAAACATATTACATCTATTTTGACGCTTGATATAACTCTTTACATATTTTCAAAAGAATTTATACTTTCGGGGTATATTATCACAACACCTGGTCAAACTGAATTATGAACCCAAATATCGCCTCCATTAAACAACAATAAAACAAAATAATACTATCACCCGCATTACATCGTAGCACATCACTATTTCACGGGCATTTGTCGCGGGACGTCACCATTTTTCCCTCGCTGCGCCGCCATCAGTAGAAAGTTAAAAGCATTGAAAGACATATCGCGGGTTCTTTCCAGGCTCCATTGTTCTCTCGCCCTTTGTCCCGCGCCGAATGTTTTAATGTAATTGGCTTTGTGAGACGGTTTTTTACCCCACTTTCCCCTTCGTGTGTAACACACGAAAAGTTTTGGCGATATTCACTCCGCTGGACTTATTGTAACTAGTGTAATTATTAGTGGTACTTCCTTGTTCGAGGATACAGCAACAAGTATATGGAGAAAATACAGATAAATATACAAAATATTTTTTGTATTTTTATCACTACTGCTGTAACTTTACTTACATAAAGTAGTTGCTTCTATTATTGTAATTAATTGTGGTTGTCAAGAAAGCGCACATAAGTAATTTATCAAAATAAAATCGTAAGTTAATGTTAGTAAAGCAAAATAATGAAGTGAAGTAGTAGCGATAGATAATAATATGATATGCATATTACTACAACATCCTTCCTATTTTAACCACCCCATCTCCTCTGACTCCAGTAAGTGAGTTGGATATAAATTGGGGCATTGTCTGTGAATCTGGAGCATTCGCGAGACTTTTAGGATCATTCTGCAATACGAAGAAAAACCTTCGACTACAACACGGTACATTTTCTCCTTCCCGGCAATTGAATTTCCCGAACGTTAGAGCGAGAGAGATAAGGATTGATTATTATTATCGGTAGAGAATTTTTGCAGAATAAGATAGCTGATCTTGAATGAATTCCCTTTTGTTTTCTCGCTCTGATGCTGTTTCGTTTCGCTCTGACGCACAGGACTTAGCACTATATACACTCCTGTCACCAGAATACAGGATCAATCCGCAGTGTGATTCGGTTATTTTTTTAACAATAAAGCTCTGGTGGTATTTTTAGACTTATGACTTAGTAGTACGTAGTAATTTAGTTGTCCGTATAAGATTGGGACGTATATTTGATTTAACGTTTTGAGAAATAGAATTTCACCTTTAAAGTCACATTGTTTTAGAGAATAGGAACATAATAACTATTAACTTTACAAGCAAATAAAGTGAGTAAATTGTCGTTTGGGGACCTTGTGTTATAAATATTAATGATTATACAAGCGTTCTACTTAACAGATATTATAAAACTTAAATCACATTTAAAACTTTTTGATTCCGCAGTTTCTAGTCAATTTTATGCAATTTCTTAGTCATCCCTGACTGTATAACCGACCTTGTGACTTGAAACTCTAAAATAATAAAATATTATAAACCATTTTATAAAAACCTTGGCAACTTGTAAAGAATTCAGTTAACGATATTACGATTCGAATCACAAAACACATTTGGTAAAAGATAAATGAGCAACAGGTCAAACCTCATTGCAGAATAGGACTGTGAGTGAGGACAGAGGGAGCGTGGCACGCATTTCTGGCTAGTTTGATATCAGCGCCCGTCACATCGCTACCGTTGCTGCGTTGTCGCTCCTACGTACGATAAATTACACTAAATCACACATCATCTCACTTAAACCAACTTTGAACACAATGAACGTGCTAATACTACATTTATCACAGTGCTTCTGACTCACAAATACATCAAAAACAGTGACTTATCAGTGCCTCCGAGCAGGGGACAGTACTAAACATTTCACGTACTTAAAACTTAATGTGTAGTGCTTAAACAAATCCACAGGTTGTTGTTTCAGAGTATTTTGTATCCTCTTGAGACTCGCGGTTCCATTTCGGACTCTATATCTTAAGTGTAAGGTAGTGACTTGTTTGTAAGACGCGAGGGTGTGATTTCTGATATCACCTGTTGATTTCATAGAGAAAATTCACGAGAAACATGTTTTGGAGGTGGTTGCCGTAAGTATTACATAGAATAACAGAGAAATTATATGATAGAAACAAGTAGAGAGTTTCGGTGGAACGTTTAGTAAACATTAAATACATGATAACAAATCAAATAAGTATCAAATAGCTTGATAATATACAACTATATTATTAAACGTATTCAGAAAATAAGTCAACGTTTCTGTAACCTAGTAACAATACCTAGGCTCAGTCTAATTGTAGACGCAAAGGTTACGAAATGATAATTAAGATAAATGGGTTAACTGTGCACAATGTCGTGGAAAATAGATTTGTTATCATATTTTCTTGTTATCAGCATATTTACTTTTATCAATAACAATGTAGCAAGTGTATTGGTTCGTTAGTACATTTTGTATGTGATAAATGAAGTCCTATGAGGACTATCTATTTTCTCGGGATCGTCGGTCCCTCGTCACGGTACCATAAGCCACAGTTATATTTATGTCTCCATATGTCATGTGCCCCTTCAGAAGTGGTCTCTGGAGACAGAATTATGATGTCACAGGTAGGGCAATTTATTTTTATGATTCTATAGTCTGAACTGACAGAAATGTAATGTTTCTTTTAGAGATTTTCTTCTTGTTATCGGAATAAAGTAAAATAAGACAAACTTTAAGAGACTCTATATTTTTTTTACGAATAACTGGTGTACATTTTAGAAGTAATTACTAATAATTATATTCTAAAGAAAAATTTATAATCCAGTTAATAGTAGTCTCACGTGAAGAGGGTTTCGTTCCCAGATGATTCCTTAATAAACAATTTAATAATGTTAATTACTCCGCTGTTTTGTGGCTCGCTATATGAACTAAATTTCAAGTTTATTAGCTCTAAAACTGGGTGTCTCCAATTAAGCTTACAAGACAATTTGACGTAACATTAACAGACCTTTATAATTGGCTGTAGTAATAAGTAAGTTTAAAACATCTAATAACTAAAACTGTTACTAATATTGTAAATGCGAAACATGTCCACTATTTAGATGTTTGGAGGGATGTTTGTTACTCAATCACGCCAAAACTACTTGATGAAATATTGTATAAACATAGTTTATAAGCTGAATTAATAGAAAAACAACTTTTTACTTCTAGAAATCTTTTCACACAGGCAAAGTCACATCTAGTAATAAGTAATTGTTGTTTGGCATCTAACAAAAAGAAAAAACTCTTTTATACTCATTCAGAACATTACAATAGAATAGTCGCTATAGTCTCAACTTACGGTAAATTAGAAGCTGTATTGTGACCTAGTATCAGGTCCAACAGATTGACGTAAGATCGATACAAGACTCTTGGGGATTGCGACATGAATATTAAAATTATCTACAAGTCTTCAACGACTGTCCCCGGCCCCCAGTTCTATTAGATTTGAGGGAAAAATCGCCCCGGGGACTTTTATTCAATTGCCTGCTACTGTACATTTTATTAGTTCGTTAAGTCCGTACGTTATGTCGTTCGGCATTGCTACCTTGTTAATTGTCACCTGAATGCTATTATGATAGTTGTCGATTATACCGTTTTGTACTAATGAGACTGAAAATAATTCGATTGTGCGATTAATACGATGCTTTTAAGAAAGTAAAAAGTAGTTAGCATATTTTCTTTTGAGAATATCAAATTTTTTAACCAATAAAATCACTTAAACATTTCTAAATTTCTTTCTTATGGCAGAATGTGTGTATCTTAAAGCAATCTGAAGCACGTATTTACAAGTCTTTAAATGTAGGAAAACACCCCTTGTAAACGCACACGATACGGCGCGAACCGTTCTACATCCTAATCCGGGGTATTTGCGTAATTGATATTTACAACTAACCTGGATTTGGGAACGTTTTTCCCAGGATTAAATAGGGATTTGTTTGGATTTTCCTTCTTTGCGAATTCACTTCAATTTGTTTACAGCTCCGTAGTTCGTTGAGAGCACGGATAACGTTTACTGCTGTATCGTTTACGAACATTATCGCTCTACCCTTTTTTTATTTGCATCCGCTATGAGCCAGTTATTTTTAAAAGCTTTGCTCTGTTAATATTGAACAACAAGCAGGCACAAATTACAACAGTATATCAGTAGTATATAGTAATCAAATTTAATAAATGTTTCATAAAACGGTACTATGAAATATGAACACAAATACTCGTAAAATAAAAATTCAAAAAGAATATTTCTAAACTCGAGTTTAGATACAATACCCACTGCTACACTTGAAAAATAAAAATCTGCAAATGGACGGGAAAATCAAGAAACAACAGAGGCGTAGCCCGGACGTGAGGTGAGCGCCGCCCGACAGATTAGGCCCCAGCAAAGAGAGTAAGAATGTACCAACCAAATACGAATATCGCAGCAAATACAACACGCTGTCTTGTTTGCTTTCCATTTTTATTATATTTGTTGTATTCGCAGTTCGCTGCAACAAAATAAAATTATTGTTTGAAATAGAAAAATCAACTGAAAGCACGTTCATCAGACCGGCTGATATTCAAACCTATGCATACACAGCAGATGTATGTTTCCCGGTCTATTGAAAACACAGTATGATGTGGTTTAGAATAAAAGTATACATACCTACATATTATTTATAGGAAATTTAGTAGATATATTTTTCAAATAAAGTGCTTCTGTCTTAACAGAATAGAAAAATGTCGTAGCCTTTTATTTGCTGTCGTCGTAGAGGCTGCGTAGCACGTATTATAACTATTTAACATGCATGCTCTTACATGCCGACCAAAAACATGTTTAAGGAAATTCACTCGTAAAGTGAAAGAAAACACAAAACAATGAAGTCACGTAGTTAAGTACTATTATATCCGTAACAAGAAAGTCGTTTAATTCACTCGCAAAACTAAAGATCAAAGACATCGTACTGGCTTAAACTTCTCAATGAAGTTATATTTCCCTGACATTGTCCTCGGCGATGCAAATCGATAAAATTATTGTTTTATTTGTAGCTATCTCTTTTCATTTGATTTACCCGACATCCATGAACGACCATAAAATAAATCTGGCCATAAATAAAAGCAAGGAGACGCTAACAAGCGTCTCGGGTTCACCAAGTGATATTTCTTAGCTTTCGTCGCCATTTTTGTCATAACTCTATTATGTTCGCGAGTGTCGAAATGCGAGATCATTCACTTGATTTATTTATCCTGCGTACGGAGAAGGCTTTTTAAGTACGAATATATTAATCTACAAACAAATGTATAGAGAATAGAATGTTTCTATGCGTGTATTATACTTAGCTCTATAGAATTTTAGGGCTTTGTGCTATTTTGAGTAAGTTTATGCTTTTGGGAGGAATTTGAACTTACAGTTACCTATTTAAATACTATATGTAACTAAAATAACTTGATAATGTTACTATTATGCAGTATCTACAGTTACGATCGCACGAAACATTAAAATAAATCTCAAAGCTAATAAAACTGATTATTATTAACCAATTTACTACTAATAAATAAACCACTGTTTTATAACAGTATATCATAACGAAAGCACTAAGTTAACATCTTATAGCACATGTTACTCAATAAACGCGAGGATGGTCCGAGTGCGGTTGTAATAGGTCGTTACGTTACATTGCTTACATTTATTTATTACATGTTTTATTCACCATCTTCGCGCGCCTCTCCTGATAGTTGACAGACCAGCCTACCAACTAGTCGTTTAACCCAATTTTCACACGAAAGAGCGTATTACACGGAACATTTTTTTGGTCAATTTAGTGAAAAAGATGGATTGACAATTGCTTAGTAGTTAAAATTCGAATCTTTATTGACTAGGCCAGAGTGGTATATTAAACAGTGCTTATTCTATGCCTAGCCCGTCTATGCGTAGTTATCAATCAATTATTTAAACTTTTTGTTAAAAAACTAATTGTAAAATGATGTCACTTTTTTTAACAAGTTTTTCAAAATGCAATGTTTTTCGTATATTTTTAACCATTCGTCGATGGTAAAATTATGCATTTAAAAAAAATTTATGCATTTGCGATCGGTGATCGCAGAGGGTGCTCGGGAAACAAATTTAACCGACAATTGTAAATCAATTAGAGAGGGTGGCTTTACGGGGTGTAATAGCTACTCCCTCCCGCGCGTGCTGACAGGGCCGGAATCGAATACCAGTAATATATTTTGTTACAGTTAAAAGACAACAAAATCAGTAGGTCAATGTATTACAAATGGTAGAAGCGAATAACAAAAGAAAATCAAGACAATAGAACACTCTACATAATTAAAAACAGAAAAGAAGGAGGAAATTACTTAATAGTAATTAGTTTGAATATAATACGCCCGAAATAGACAAAATTAAACGTCAAATTCAACTCACTCGAGTTTCCCGAGTTTAAATTCAAGTTCACAAAATAGTCTTCAAATATTATTTTGTTAATTAAACAGGCACTCATACACGAATCTTAATTAATCAATTAAGAAGTCCGCGTCCCGCCCTGGCGTCTGTAGGTATTCATAGTGGGGAATGCTGAAGTGCATATTGTGATCTACGCAACACCCCCGCCGCCCCCGCCTCCCCCTCGACTCTCCCTTGCTCTTCACGTCTGATCCAGCAGCCCTGTCTTCGAGAAGTAGAGAAAACCTATATGCACGGCTAAGGTTAAGAGTTCATTTTATTGTTATTGATTTTACACACTTTTACACTTTTCATTAGTTCAGTTTTTGCCATATAATCTTACTTTTGAGTACAAATATTAATGAATTGTATAGCATTTAAACAGGCAATCGGTTTTATCTCAGTAACTGAGTTACTATTAAGTTGATTAGCGATGAGATAGTGGCCGGAGGGAGGAAAAAGTGGTTCTTTGAAGCGCTAGGATATACACACAAGGAATTGTAATTTTGACAGATATAATTTATGAAGAATCTTAAAAATGTAGTAAAATATGAATTACGTCAAAATGATTCTAGGAACAAAAGTATCTGGCAATAGTCTTGAGTGTTATTTCCACACAAGTATAAGCAATATCAAACATTGCTTACAGATAGCTGCTAAGATATGTTAATTAACGCGAGCAATTTATTACGCCAACGATATTTGGAGAATGTATGCAGCTCCAACATACCGACAAAGTGACGATGACAAAGTTCTCTGAAGTTTAACTTTAAAGTGGAACTCGGTCACTGATTCAATTTGTACTTCAAAACTGTTATAGGGTTTACGTTATCTTAAACCTAGGCTTACTAAAACCAGATATTATTTGAGTTGGACTTGGTTTAAACGATTTAAGTATTATAAATGTTGAATTCTATATTGTTAGGACTACTGGTAAATTAATAACTCGTAATTTTGACAGTAATTTCAAGCATTAGCGTGAGACATAATAAGAAAGAAGCAAAATCAATTTGTTTGGAACTCAATCCTGTTACATTTCGTTCAAATAAATCATTCTGCATAAATATTATCAAGATTGAAATTTCAAAATGACTGGTATCCATTAACGGTGCGTAGACAAACGGGCACAAAACAGTAATTACACCATTTAGAGTTACGTCACATAATTATAGTGACAGTGTATGGGGTGCATTAGCGGGACAATGAAGCGCTGCCGACGCGCGACTCCATCGGGGGTGTCTCGAAGGGGCACCTTAACAAAACTCATAATCGCATGTTTTTTTATACCGATACACTTGCATGTAGATTGAAAGATACATTCTGTTTATGGCAGTTAAGTAGCTAAAAGCATAACCGTGACTGCATATGGATGAAGTAATATGTGGGCTGGGGGCTACTATAACTTGTGTCATTTTATGGGCTAGTACTTTTTTGAAGAAATAGGTTGTGTGCGGAGAAAAAAATTAGAAAGACAACGGATGATAACTAATAAATAATATAATCTTTTGAATGACTTTATTTCTTATATATTAATGTTTTTCCTGCGTATAGGAAACAATATTGTTCTACTTAAACAACAACTTTATATTTTCTCGATCAAGTAAAAGGCTTTTATAGTGTTTACCATCATTTTAATTGTATTTATCTTCGGACGGGGGATATAAAGTTATTAAGCACAACACTCACTGAGCTTTTATAAAACACATTAGCGTTCTGCTTTGTTTAATCGTATAATCGAATAATTAACACAACATCCCTCCAGATGGGTCCGTCGACTGTTGACGTCGGTATCTCGGCCAGTGATCCAGTCACAGCTAAACGCATTAGCGTGGGGTGCGAGCGGGCGACGCGACGCGCGATCTACGCTGGCGTGACGGGGTGCACCGTCACATCGCGCCTCGTTTCCACTTGGTTATGCCTTTTATGCGACGATTCATTACCAACAACGTTAAACGGGGGACGGGGACAGATAGCCACATTTATTACTTTTGTCAGCGGAAAAATGAATTTACACGCCGATGACTTACAGTCCACCCACAAGTCGTTATATTCATCGCTACATTTAATAGCTTTGCAATTTAATGTCCGTGTTTTTAATTTTTATTGTTTTAAAGAAAAATGTTACAATGTTTTCATAATCCAAATACAAAAGATAAAACATGGCTTTACTCCAATGAGACAATACCACCCAACACATAAGATGGTTAATAACAAAATGAAACAAACGATTCAGCTTAGTTTTTAACCGTAACCTGATTTAAAAACTTTAGGAGTAGACAGTGAGAGTTATCCGAGCGATAAAACAGGAGCGTAATGAAGTTACAGCTCTTTCGATCCCCCGTTAGGTGGGAGCCGCCCAGCCGTCAAGAGTGCAGACTATCAGATCCAAACAATGAAACGCGACGTGCGACGACAACGGCAACTAATTCAATTCCGCCTCTAATGGCTCCACGCCAGCTCATACTGCGATACAGACAGACAGTTCAAACAGATTTATGCCTATTATATTGTTTGTTTTATCATTTCAATCTTTAAATTCCTTATTTATCTTCTTTTTAGAACAGGTTGCAAGTGTATAATTAGTATAAATAATAGGTTTTGGTATCCGAAGACTTCGGTGATTCGTCAAGTATGCGCTGAAAATGGAAAATTTGTCCCAAAAATGATTGCGTGCCAAATTCGTGTAATGACGATTTCTTTCTTTTAATTCCGAGTCTGGCGACTTAAAAATGTTTTAAACAATTTCAATAGAGGTGTGAAAGTTGAGCGAGCGTCCGTCTCTTTAGAATAGTTACTACATTGTACTGATCAATGGATAACCAAAGAATCTTTGACATGACGACGGGAAGTTGAAAAAGTTTCGCTGCAGTCCTCGTACAGTTCAAAGTTGCAGCAGAACTTGAATATTTAAATCTCTACATTTAAAAAATGTAAAACTATTTTTAAGACCTTACAATTATTTCATTGAAATGCTATCGAATCAGCGATTGGCGAGCCGTAGCCCAAATGAAAACAGCCTTTGTCACTTTTAGACATAAGTACAATTCTTCAGTTTCAGTTACAGTCACAAATAAATACACAAAACTATCTAAGGATAAAATAACCACAGATAATCAAACATTAATAGCAAAATGTATTGGAAAACTTGTATAAATGTTTAATTATAGTCGATGCAGGTCGAGTATCGACGCTCAGGTGCTACCCTACATGTCAACCCTGTTAGCAGGCAGACGCATTTTAATTTTATTTCCTCCTGCGAGGAGAGTCGCTTCCTATCCGTTTCAATTACTGAGAAAATAGCGCAAAATATCACGCCATGGCTATACGCTATACTCTAGTGTGTATTGTACTTGATTGCTTAGCACGTTTCACATACAGTTTATTTTATTACTACTGGATGATCTAGTTGGGTTTCATATTGTGCTCTCAAGTGTTTCAACCTACTTTCTTTACTTTGATTGTACTATTTATAACTTAATTGTGTTAGCACTTTTGAAAACTAGGACTATTTAAAAATTAGGCTTGCTACATACTAACTGATTTCTTGTATCAATGAAGGGATTCAGTGTATTTTCTAAGATTTCATAAAGCAACTCGTTTGTCTTCTGCAAACCGTATTATGGTATAAACTAATTTTGCACTTGAAGCTTAATACGAACTGTATTGTTCCAGAAATGCTCAATATGAGAACTTCCACGTGGATCAGAAGGGCTATGATCAAATGTACGATGGCGAAGACCTGGAAACACCACCGTCGCCTGACCGACCACCACCACGGGCCATAGGTACACACACACACACATTTATTATTAACTTTAACAACATTACAGTGAGATGTACAGGATCAGAAGGATCTGTACCCCCAGGAACTTTCTTTTATTGTGATAGAAGGTGATTATATTATAATTCTTTTCTGCTACCAGATAAGTACGTGCGCGCAGAATGTCCATGCTTGACAGCGCGCTACACCGTGGCGCTGCTGGCTTGCGTCGGCTTCAGCATCATGTTCGGCATGCGCTGCAACATGAGCATGGCCAAGCTGAAGATGACTGAGGGGGTAAATACGTCCATACATAATCATTATTTATCAACTGCTTTTATAACAGTTCATCGTAACTTTCTAGGAACTGTGTTTTGAGATTTGTATGAATACATAAGAGTTCGAATTTTCTGTCAGTTGTCAACCCTCCGACACTTTATAAGGGGTCAAGGTATTATGTGTTACGGTTCCATCAGATCTAAAGATAATTTCGAGAGACTAAATACTTGTATACTATAACTAGTTTATTGTTATACAGAATTCCACCGAAGACACGCCCTTCAACTGGACATTGAGCGTAGAGTCCTCCATCGACTCGTCGTATTTCGCTGGGTACCTCATCACGCAAGTCCCTGGCGGCTACTTGGCGTCAATGTATCCAGCGAACAAGATCTTCGGCGTGGCTATAGTAACATCAGCTATATTCAACATGGCCATCCCTGGTGCGATGTCTGTCGGCCCTGCTGCTGTCGTCATCCTGAAAATCGCGCAGGGTTTCGTAGAAGTGAGTACAAGCAACTAAAAATGTTCTATGGATGATGTGTTCATTAATCTTAGGTGCGTTGAAACGAAATATACTTCGAGAATTACAGTATAATATGACAAAGTCTAAAATATGAAACAGGGAAAATTCACGTTGAAATGAAACACGAATTATAAAGCAGTAGGAAAACACGTAACGAGTGAAATGTCACACGTTTAAAATTTAGGACATTTGACATTCTGTACGTGAGCTCGCATGATCAAGCTTATTACCAATACTTGAAATTTTGAAGCCCAGATCGTGTCGAATATACGACTCGTCACGTTTGGATTTCACTCCCCTATTTTGTTCTCTTGTGTAACTAAATGCATGTTATTACGGCATTACCCTTTCTCTGATGTTTGTCACTTAAACAGATATATTTACTGAGTTTAACATACTTAATATGTTTTATGGAGACATCTCGTTACGATATCTTTATTCATAGACACGTAATTGGGACTAAGTGAACATTTCACAATCCTCTCTCATCTAGCGAATACAATGATGATTGTAATATCAAAATATGCTACTTTTTTGTTCTAGTGGAAATATAATTTAAATAAAATACTTTGGCCTTTGAAGTAAATATTGCCGATTTCGGTTTCAAAGGTCTGATTTTCAATGATTGCGTAGAAACGATCGGTATCTATCGTGAATCGCACTTGAGTATAGTCGACATCGCTTACCGAAGTACAAAGCCTCTTCAGGATTACCGGGCCCCCCGTCGTCATGGCGACGTATTTGCTCGTCTCCGCATATCCCGGCTTAGTTGATTCTTCAATGCCTCTGCTATCCTATTAAATCTTTAAGATTGGGACCATTGATAGCTATAGAAATTATATTTATGTTACATTTTTTCTATTTCATCTGATCCCTTATACAGATTTTCTTTTCATATAAATTATATTCTTTTGTCGTCAAAAAATGTTACTCTATTATATTAAGTACAACACTATCAGCAAGTTACGTTTCGATATTGTACGTGAATATTTTTGTTTAGGGTGTCACCTATCCATCTTGCCACGGTATCTGGCGTATGTGGGCTCCTCCGCTGGAGCGTTCCCGTTTGGCAACCCTGGCGTTTTGCGGGACTTACGCCGGCATTGTAATTGGCATGCCTTTGTCCGGTTTGCTTACCGACTACATCAGCTGGCAGGCGCCGTTCTATTTCTACGGATTTTTCGGTGTCATTTGGTAATTATTGCTTGCATATTTTACTATTTTCATACATTTTAAAGATGATTGATAGTGGACTATCAAATTAGCTTGTAGACGTTCTACAGCTAAGAACATATTTATTAATAAACTCATATAATGATTTACATGATTAAACTTTATGAAATGTGTTTTTAAAATAAGCCTTGTTCGTTAGGTACATGATGTGGTTATGGTTAGTATTCGAGCGTCCCAGCAAGCACCCTACCATCGCGGCTAAAGAGTTGACCTACATCGAACAATCACTTGGCACTGCAACACAAGCCGCTATGCCTGGCTTCTGGGCGACGCCCTGGAAAGCTTTTGCCACTTCACCACCAGTAAGTAGAAGTATCAATTCAGTTCAGTATATTGTTATCTTTTGACAGTATATATATCTATCTGTCTACATTTAGGGTTAGTTTCACAGCTTATGGATAAGTTTCAGATAACCTAATTATAGAGTAAGTGATAGGGAATATACGAATACAAGTGTCAAAGATCCATCAAGTAAAGCAAGCCAAAAATTATTCAGACGTAGTGTAAAGTCAAGGCATTGTGTTATGTTATTGATGCTAATTTGTTTCGTTAATAACGGTGAGTTTTTACAACGTGCTATTTTTTTAGGTGTACGCCATTATCGTAGCCAATTTCTGCAGGACATGGAACTTCTGTCTACTAGTAATTTTCCAGTCGTCGTACTTCAAGACGAGATTCAATATGCAGATCACAGAGGTATTATCTCAATCTTATAATGTATCCCAAAGTTGACACACTTAAGTGCCTCTCATCGTTATTCGTCTTTTCAGTCTGGGTTTGTTGGCGCCATTCCACATTTAATAATGACGTCACTGGTGCCTATTGGCGGCATGATGGCTGACTACTTACGTAAAAATAACATCATGACCACTACGAATGTGAGGAAACTCTTCAATTGTGGAGGCTTTGGTCTGGAGGCGTTCTTTTTCGTGCTCCTCGCTTATGCCAATAACAAGGTAAAGTACTAACATTTAACCTCTAGCAAACTCAACTTCTACCTGTACTAGCTTTTGCCCGCGACTTCCTCCGCGTAGTTTGTGAGTTAGAACAGAATTTTCATGCAAACTTTCATCCCTTTCGAGGTAGAATAATTGATCAAAATCCTTTCTTAGCGGATGCCAAATTTCAGCCCGACCTGTCCAGTGGTTTGGACTGTGCGTTGATAGATCACTCTATGTCAGTCAGTTATACCTTTGAGTTATATATATTTAGATTTATATTGCGGAAATTTAAACCAGCGTTATTCTTCCTTTAGTATGTGGCGACCATAGAGCTGACGTTGGGTGTAGCGTGCAGTGGCTTCGCAATCTCAGGCTATAACGTGAACCATCTGGACATCGCGCCTCGATACGCGTCCATACTCATGGGCCTGTCCAACGGCATTGGCACCATCGCTGGCTTCGTCGTTCCTATTGTTATTGACAACATGACTGAAGGAAAGGTAAGAAAGAACTGACAACTAACTAGATTATTCTAAATTCATTATTCGTCACTACGCATTTCATACTACTGAATTGAAACAAATAAGTGAAAAAATATTCTACAGATTTTTATTTAAAATAAAGCAAAATAGGTATATTTCTCCGGTTTTCTAATTTCACGGCCTTCATTACAAAGTTTGATATGACACTCCCTTGCAATGGTACGATATCGCTTTCTTGGCGAGAACTAGCAAAACAAAGAGGACATTCGTCCGTGGCTAATTTAAAAAAGGAAATCGAGCTCGGCGCTAGTCGCACGCGGAATATAGAATGAGCATCATTGTGGGTGCGCGACGATGCGTTACACGCCGCGTACTTCGGCTGAGCACTTTATTATCGCCGCCGCTCAACCTCTCGCACGAATGACTCGCCTATTGTGAACCGCCTAAATATTCAAATGATACACACAAATAATGTTCACTGAAACTTTGAATGTTGAATCAGTTTTCGGTGTATTGTTGTTCAGTTTAAACTACCATTCTGCTGCTTATGATATCGAATTATAGAGATGAACTTAGGTTATTAAGAATAGTTAGACAATTCGTCAGCGTTTTATAAAATAAGTTTTCTTTATTTGTTAAGGTAAAACAATTAATCTTTTTTTTTTCCTAAATCAGAACGAGATGCAGAAGGCTATCACTGAGTGGCGTGCTGTGTTCCTGATGGGCGCTACAGTGCACTTCATCGGTATCACGATATACGCCATCTTCGCGTCGGGAGAGCTGCAGCCGTGGGCCGAAACCGCAGTGGAGGAACCTCGGCCTATGAAATCATTAGATAATGAAACGACTTTCGTAAGTATTTTACGATTTTATCGTACTTTTTATAAAATTCTAGCAAATTTCTATACCTTTAATGTTGTCGTTATAAGACGGAGACACCGGGAGCGCCTCTGCGTGGCTCAGAGCAAGCAGGGTACGGGGCGATCGCTCCACCGCGGCCCCCGGCGCCGGCGACTGCGCCACAAGCACATGTGCCCAACAATCCTTTCGTGTCCGGCGCCCTGTACCAGGCCGAGCCAGTACAGCCGCCCGCGCATCAGTACAACGACGTGCAAGCCGAGTACCCGCCGCACAACGACTACTACCAACAACAGTAGAAACCTTCACAGTACTACGCTAATTGTCTCCCGTACTATCGTTGCTTAGCTCTCAGATCTTCAGACGGGCGACAACGATGACCTTTGGTGTCGATGCGACGTATCTGCTCCCCAACAAAATGTACTTAAACGAAATTCTAACATCAGTTCCCCGAGCGGCTCGTCGTGTGGCTCATATTTTTATAGGAAAATTAATATTATAATACAGTACCATTGTTCTCATCATCGTTAGCTTGTACGTAAAATGGTTTAGCGTTTAGGCGTATTTTTTTCTAAAAAGTTAATGGTCAACGCTGCTTTTGATATATTTACCGTGACATTGTTACTGTTTAGTTAGCTTTCTGAAGCCGAGTGCTTCGCAATGTTACGTTGAACTGAAATTAGTTAGATTACAAGTGGCTAATAGCCTACAGTATTAAGTGGAGTACCTGTTTTATTTACTATTGTACCTGTACAGGTGTATATAATTATCTTGGCATATCACAGTAGAGATACTTTGTTTGGTGTTTCGATGAGTAAAGCTTAATGAATCTTATCATACATGATTATTATCACTAAATTGATGGTTACAGTAAACTTTTCGTCCTTGTTACTAAGTTTCATAAAATTGTTGTAAAATGTTTATAAATATTTACGAAATAATTGAATTGTTCAAATTTAGAATTGTATTTAATTGGACGCGTAAATGTATATGTATCATAGGTGTAGACATTTAAATAAAATGTTATTAATATAAAGGGGAGTAATGTTATCATTCTTGTTAAATGTTTTGTATTTTATTAGAACTATTTTATTATTTTCTACAGGTAAGTAATACATGACTTTATAAATTCCAATTATCTCTTTACGTGATTATTATATTGTGTTATTATTATTTTTAGGAAAAATTATATATTTCTGCATACTTTGATGGCTCTTGCAAATATAATATCGAGCCTTGAAAGTATGCGAACTTATTACGTAAATAATTAAACAAAATATTATTAAGGTTTCGGCGAAGAAATGCTTTGACATGCAGGTGGATAACAATTCAAACAATCACGTAGGGTTGCATAACAAATTCACCTATAACAAACTTAAAGTTTCGAAACAGAACAGTTTAAGTACATGATAACTTTGCTATTGTCACAAACCTAGAAACACAACACGTGTGTTTCCTATTTTCTATAGTCACAAAAGATTATTACGGAAGTGGTCTAACTAAAAGTTAAAATTTAGCCGACGGTGTACATTGTAAAAAAATGACATATTTATGAAGTCTTCTTACCGACCCCTATTAATATTCTGTTTATAAAACTTATATTTTATTTTATATATTCTTGGGTTTTTAAATTGCTAGTAACTACCTCATTATTTTAGGTATTTCATATCTAAACAAACATTTCCCTTCGAAAGGCTCGTACGCTTCAATATAGTAATTAATATAACCGTATTTATATAGATAATAAGGAGTTTTACATAGTTTGCTAACCAGTAAACCAATTTAATTTAAAAAGTTAAAACACGCTTCTTTAAAATAATATAAAAAATAAATAAAAAGCTATTAGGCTCATGATTTATTTCGCTCAACGACATTTTCTCGATATTTGTCAGTAAAATATCGAAAGTGTCTTTAGTCATTATAATTTAGCTTCTAGCTTGTAAGCATGTATCCACTTAATAATAATGTGATAATATTCTAGCTTAGATGTTCGGACTCGACAGAGCGGGCAGGTATATAATAATTAGCTTATATATAATGCACAGTAGAAGTCATATGCACCGTCTCATAGCTAACAGCTATGTTGATCTATCTGTATATACCTTAAAACTGTTGTAAATAAGAACTTCAAAAAAGCTGTTCACATAGTTCGTTTAAGGTTGCTTTGCCGTTCGATCGGTTTGTCATCCCTCAGTCATAACTATCCGTATGAGGAAACTGTTTAATAACAACAAGAAAAGCGAGTTTAAACTGTGAATACTTTCAAGCAATCTTAAATGTTTGATACTATAAGTTCGACAGTGATTAGTTGTAATGGTGGCGTGATAATAATTAGTAATAAGGAGGAATAAACAAGTATTAATGTACAGATCTAATACTTGTAGTTATAAGTACTTTCGTAATCATTCTCTCTGTCACCCTATTGCACATTCCCATTTACACTTTCATTGATCCCCTTTTTCGTGATTGACAATACTTTTAAAAGTAAATCGTTAGTATTTTTGACTCAGCATTTTTGTGATTGACAATAAAGTCTCACGGAAGGTATTTGAGACCAACGAACACTCGTTAAAAGTGCACTAATTGGATAAGGACAGAGGAGTTTGTGATAAAATTGTGATGATTTCATAGATTTTTCGAAATAAATTATACATAGGTTGTATTTTGTTTGCCGAATTCAAAATTTGACTGAACTTAGAGGTAGATTTTCGTTTGACAATAAATAAATTATTCTGAAATTACTTCTTAAACAACGTGATATAATTTATGATAACGTTATTTTTATAGTTTTATCAAAAACAGTAATAAAGATTTTGGTGGGTAAGAGAAATAAGTTAATGAAAATAAAACAAAACTATTTGAGAAAATTTATATAATATCAATTCAATGAACCCTGAAAATTATTTGAAATGTGCAATTCCTTACAATATTCTGTTACACCTCTCTTTTATTCCCGTTTCTGGTCCCTAATAAAATAAGATTATTCTAACTAGATTTTAATTATATGATGTATATTACAAATATACATCTAATAGTCACTAAATATAACATTATATACTCATTACGGTATATTCTAGGGATTATTTGGACATGAGTGAGAATTATCATTTAACGCAAGAATAAAACGTTACACAATTTAATATGGCGCTTAACTCCAAAACGTATAAGCGCTATGTTCATCATTTTTTGGAGCTGAATTCAAATATATTTTAATATACAAATAAACCGATTAAATATGATAAAACAACATTGAAAATCTGTTAATTTCTCCATTAAATAAATTCTAATGAATTAGTAAATCTGAACAAAACAAATAAGTTATTGGCTTAAAACATTATAATCGGTAATAAATTAATATCTCATATTCATTTTTATAAATAAGCTGTTCAAAAAGTGAGCATTAGATTTATTTTTATACAAGCCATATTTCAACGTAACGATTAAGTTAAAATATTTCATTAAAGCACTAAAATGATAGACTTAATTATATAGTGTAATACAAAGTCGTTGTTTTAAAGAGTCTCTACGCCGTCAATTCTGCGATGTAAAAATACTAACTTTGAAAGAATATTACTTGAGTGTGTAGTGATTTATCTATACTTATAAATAAAACTTACGGCCTGTTTCACCATTTCCAGATAAGTATACCTCCAGTAAAAAAATTGGGACATGTTTCCATACATTTTCTATCCCTTTAGCGACCGTATCGGCTATCCGGGGCACTTCAGTGAGTGGTGAAACAGGCCTTTTTAATGTTATTTTAAAAACATATCAGTTGGTATAACCAGTAATAAAATAGTTATAATATCTCTAAAGTAGATTAAAAAGAATTTCAATATGCAATTACTTTTTAAAATATGTATTTTGGGTTATCATTTTTAAAACTATATTGGTTTCACCTACACAACCACGTAATAATGGACTACAAAAATAAATTTAGGATTTGTTTTAACTAATACATTGTTGAATTTTGAGCATAGTAATATAATTTTATGGCCGGGAAAAGTGCATAGTAAGATATAAGGATTCTAAAAATCCAGTAGAGCTTAAAAATAATATGTATTTAGTAGTAATGATAATTTTCACGATGTCCAAGGTTACGGCGAAAGGGTACGATCCCCCACGCACTTGTTTTAAGCACCCATAGATGTAGGTAGTGAATGAATGAATGAAAAGATTGGAATGAATGTGATCGGCAGGTTTCACCGGATCCAGATGACCATTGGTTTGTTAACTTTGAGAAATGACCGGGTTATTCTTACCAGTACTTATCCGTGAATGGTGGAACTAGTCCTTAGAATGTATGTGTTTAGTAAAATAAGTAGTCCCCATAGTAATCCTGTTAAGTAAGGAACAATGAAACCAAAATTTATCCGTTTAATTTACTATTTAAAAAAAATGATTTCGATACTAATATATTAATTTTGTTTCTTAATATCATTGATTTAAAAGAAAATTGACAAAATTATTTTTGTGGCAGTGTTGTAATTAACAATTTGTTGTTGTTTTCGCGAAATTACTCAAAAGCAAATTTTTCCCGGAATTTCTTTTTTGTCATTTGGATTTCGTTTCGATATGATAAAATTCTCAAAGAGAAATAATAATAATATAGCACGTAATTTAATTAAGGTTCAAAGAATACAGGTGTAATCGTTAAGTGCCGAAGGTTTTAGGAGGGTTTTTTTCCTTTGTAATATATTCAAGTTGACAATATTTTAATCGTACTATCTTCAATAAATAAGTCGGTTATTCATTTTAACCTAGTTCTGTTTAGTCAGTTCAGTTAAGTTAGTCAAATAATGTTTTTGGTTGTTTTTTATGTATTTCACTGTATTTTATCATTGTTTATATTGTTAAATTGCGTTTAAGATATCCTGACGGCACTTAAGGATTAAATAATGCTGCCTGTTTGTCTTAAAAGAAATAGGCTTGTGGCAAAATAACCTGCATAAAGAACAGAATAGAGATTGAACAACTGAATGGTAGACCATTGCTATAACATCCACGAACAGGCAGCATGTACCCTGTTTAAGGTTCTTAAATATCGTTCAATGAAATTATTAGTGTAGGGATTTTGTTTTAATTTTTATTTACATGGAACTTTTTAGGAATTGATCGGAATACATAAGTAATTTCTAATCAAACTCTAAAAAGTTTGTTCATCGATATTTGGGGACCTTATGCAAGGTTATTAAAGAAGACATTTTTAAGGATAGTAACAACTGTTTTTGGTAAAGTACTAAAACAATTCTTACGGGGTACTAATTATGGGACGATCGGTGTACCACACTGTATATACATTTTGTGGAGCAAAGAGCAACAATGCGACAAAAGCAAGCGACATATTTTGCATCCACAACACGGATACTTTTTGTGGGACAATATGAAGCATCTTCTATGCGACATATGACCTAAGCGACTACTGGCCGCTATTTGTTGAACCTTTTGGTCAACCTTGAAAAAAATAATCTGTCAGGTGGTCAGAATTACAACTGTCGTTTTCATGTCATCAGAATCTATTGAACTTTAGCGCGATTCCTTCTAACTGTGGACTATTGACAACCAGCCAGCTATTGAGAAAATTTGTATGAAAACTTTATCAGCGCCCTCAACGGGTATCGTAGGAACGAATTGTTCAGTACATTTGAAATGTCAAATTCTCGATTCGTTAGTACCGGCTGTAGAAAATCGCGCTACTGGTTGCTTACGTCATTTCCAGCCGAATTGTTCTTTGTTTTCGGGTTTGTTTGTATTAAAATGTCTCCTTCGGTAACCTTATACTTAGAATAACTAGTGATAAGACAATAACGGGGTGATCTCACTCTGTAAGGCTGTGGTGACAATAAAGCTTATTGAAAGCGACCGCTAGCTGTAAATATTAGTCGTAAGTAGAAGACAATACATTGTAAGACTGTAGTGTTAGAACAATAATAATATACCGTAGTTCAAGTAAGGAAAGTTAATAATACTATACATTTATTGATTAATATTTATGTATATCTATTATAATTTATATATTCGACATAATATATATTTTCCAGAGTGCAACGATATAACTAAACAACTAATTATAATTACAGCAACGTATTAAATATTATTTTTGGACAATTAACCCCTGAAACATATTTTTTGGAAAAAAGATTTCTCAAGACTAGTAAAGTTCATTTTCGGTATATTTTTTTATGACAGATAATCAAAAAACATTTAAAAAAAATAGGTAACTTCTTAGTATTTGATTTTATCGGTTGTTTTTTGTATCAAGAGCGTTCGTTGCCTCTTTACGTATAATATAACATATGTGTAATACTAATTAATATATTATTATGACATTAACTTATTTATCTAAAAATATCATTTTTCTTATTTTTTTATCGTTCATCGTATAGCGTATATTTATCGATTTTCGTTTACTTTTTATTTTTATACATTATTATATTTCATATATTTACATATTGTATTTAAAATATTAAGCAATATATATTTATATATTTAATATCTGATTGTACAAACAATTTGTATTAAAGTAAATTAGTGTTAAGATAAGGTATTACTTGCACGGATGCACTGATTTGTCAATTACTGATTAGACTCATGTTTAAGGATTTGCTTTCAAAGTCCTGATATTATCGACGCTGTAAATAATTTGTGTCGCTTTATTATTTTTTGCCTAGAAATATTATGTTTTATTGATATTTATTACTCAACCTTTGCACAAATAGTAATGCTGCTGTAATATTTTAGATAGAACACGAGTTTTTACTTACTTGTGTTGCTATTTTTGTAAAATAACGACACATTTTATTTCTTTCATTACTTTTTAAATATATTTTTGTCTATGGTGTTTCACCAGCGTTCATACTATAAAGGGTTTTGCATTTTTGCATCAAGGTACAAGTCCAATACCCACACTGGTGAAAGATTCTTATTTCTTTTCACGAATTTTAAATATATATTTTATTTGAAATATTTAATAATTTTTGATTATTTATTTCTGTTATTCTGAGTTGCATCTTCTTCATTGCGTAGTTAGGTGCGTACACTTAAGTGGTTTAGGCGTTTTAAAATAGGGTAGCTACAAGTTATGTACATTAACTAAAATGCAACAGTTTAGTTTCAATCTGGCCTACAATCTTTAGTGTGTAAATATTATTAAAATATGTAAACAACAAAACGAAGCGCTATTATATCGTCCAAAACATTTTAAATTACCGGCCAGAACGGAGACCGTATCATTAAAAAAAAAAACACAGTTAGGCTTGCAACACATATTCGGTTGGCCATGTTCGGTTCGACAATATTAATTATCGAACAACAAAACCGACCCGACTCATTTATTCGGCTAATGCCGATTGGGTTTATCTACACAAATTCGGTTTTGCCACCCGGCTAGGCCGATTAATGCCGAACCGAAAATGTGTGTAGCAAGCGTTAGAAATCTTATGACAGTTAATTTGTTTGCTGAGTGTGAAGTGACAATTAAAACCGTATTTTAAAATATCACTAAATTTTTAAGGCGCTTACATCTTTTCTTCTAGACTTAAAGAGTGTTGAAATAATAAAGTATGACAAGAAAAATGAAATACGGGTGTGGGGTGCTGCATGCGTAATGATAAAAAGTGATGTTTTATAATACGGTCATTGTACACTTATTATTATTTATTAAAAGCGTTGAATGTAAATACAATGTAACCTAAAAGCAGTGTACATATTCAGCTTTTCAGACGATTCAAGTTTGATTACGATATTGAATTATTTGTCAAAATAGCCTGACTAATCTCAAAAAGTTGATTGTCAATTTTAAAATCAGTTTTCAAATGAGATTTTTTTCAAATTACAGCGAAGTCGTTTGACATTGATGCTGCCATTCAAGGGTTTATTTCTAGATTAAACGACTTACATAGGTTTTTGGAAGGTACCGACAATAAAAATAATAATTAAGTTCTTGAAAGTCCCTAACCAAGTTTAAAAAAGTAACCGTTTCTACTTAAGTATTCTTCTAATACTTTAAACCTTACTGCGGGCTATTTTGTAAATAAATAAAAGTAGCATAGTTCTTAATAAATAAACAAGAAGGGAAATGATTTGTTTCGATAAATTAAGTCACAACGAATTGTCTTTTGTTGTATAATTTTAATACATTTAATTTTATTCTGACTTTGCTCATGAATGCTCTATAAAAATGCTAAACTTTACCATATATTTTTTAGTTACCTGTAAGTTAAGTTTAATCAAATTACTTATGAAATATAGTTAATATTTCCTAGCTGTTGGTGATACTAGTTATTATTATGTATGTTAGAATGTTTGTTTAACAATATTTTTGTGATTTGCGGCTGAATACTGAAACGTAACATTATCTTGCAAAAATACACGATGCGAAAAAGGCGTTTAAGAATAATAAATTCACAGAGTTTTCAGTATTTGATCGCTTAAAGAATAGTTTAATGTAAAACTCTTATATTATTAGAGCAACAAATAAAAAACGAAATAGCAACCTTACCAATTGCTCATAGTTACGTCACTCAAATTCTGTATTCAACTACTTTTACTTTAACTGTTGATACAGTTTTTCGGTATTATTAGATAAAAATGTATATTATTGCAATGGAATTTCCTGTTTTTGGTAGTAAATGTGTTATAGAAGGAGTAGAATGTTGTAATCAATGATCTCAATACTTGATCTCATGTGTTTAAATGTAGTTACTTGCGTGTCTACGCTTGCTGTTGAACTGTACTGTCGTTTCAAAATGGTAACATTATCTTCCCTAATATATGTTTTAAATTTATTTGTGGTTTTACTTATTATATCTTTCGAATCACCCCATAGCACTGCACATATAGACTACATCAAAAAGTTAATTTGTGCACATTTATTATATAGCATATTATTTATATTTGCAATAACGATTTAAGATCCACTGTATCACAGGACGACAAGTACAAATAGGACAATCAGTAAGTTATTAAATATTTAATTGGCATTTGTCTCACATCTCACCTGATGACAAGTGACAAAGAAGACAAGATAGATCGCTAACATATTCGTTTAGTATCGGAATCAAATCTACTCAAATACACGTATGTTAAATGCCCGATAGTTCAGGTCAAGTCAAAGACAAAATGGCCATTGGAGACACACATGATCTTCCTGGGTCAGAAGAGGGCAGAGTTATCTGACCTCACGCAATAGTTACTGGGGAAAGACACTGGTTAATCAATAAACAATCAATTATCGTTTAAACCTGTGTTATCGCTAAGCATAAGGTTAAGATACTGTAATGAACTTGACTCTCAAGATCGTGTGGTGTTCCTTGTGATTGGAGATCGACTTGTGTAGACCACACGCAAATAAATCTACTTACATATTGTAGTTAGGTAAACATATCTGTAATTCAGAAACCATCACATATACAACTATAAAATACATTTATGTAGTGAACCAAGGAAAGAACCGAATTCATCTCTACTAAAAATTTTAACTATACCAAACTGCAGAATCGTTATTTTGGTAGAGGCACTTGTTGAGTGAGTGAGTTAGAGACACAAGAATTTAAATTCTAGAGTCTCCATGTTTGTGCAGCAGGTTATTATAATAAAAACACATTTATTTGTTCTCAAATCCATTTTATTCCTAACCTACAGTATTATATTATCACAATGTTTAAATTACACAATAAATTAACTCATTTTGAGCAACTATACAGATATATCCGTGAAGATATAAAACAGCAACGACGACATAATCTCTCTTTTTCGATGTTGAGCAAAATATGGCATTAAAATTTTCTGTTCTAACGAAATGAACACTACTTATAATAAAAAGCTCTTGGTAATTCATCTAAAACCCTTCTTTACTAAGAAATAAAGCCCCAAAAACTAACTAGTTTTATTAATAAATATTTTGGTAAAGTTTATTTTGTCTATGCTGCAATATGGTCATCAGCTGTAAGGAGTTATAGATCGTAATCGTCTGCTCTTGCCAGGGAAACCTCTTGCATACGGTGGCTTTGCGTTTGTCGTCACGTAGTATACTCCTCTGGCACTGAAAATAAAAGGTAACGTATGAAAATTTTACCCAATTTTGTAAACTTGAATACGTGTTATTCAGTGGATTTTTTTTCTAAGTAACGTAGCAACTCAATGCACAGTTATGTTAGGAGTCTCCTTTTTTATTTCAGCAGTAATTTATTTGTAGGGTCGTTTTGAACCTCGGTAGATAAACCTACCACGAATAAGCAGAGGCAGAGCGAGGAAATCTATTTAAAATTTTATACAATGCTACACTAACTCAATTATAAATTGTTATAATACGGTGTAAACTAACTTACACGCTCGTTATCCTACGCGTAACCCCGAAATTATTGATTACTCTCACATCATTTTCATTAGTATGTAGATTCATTAACTTGAACTTACTTGTGAGTGACGTGTTCACCCATTAGCACATATTCCGTGTCCTTAGGTTCGCACCAGCCGATGAGATAAGAGAGCAAACTGGAGCAAGGTCCCGCCCAAAACCCGGCGCGACTGTTGATCGACTCTATAAAGTATGGCGTCACTTTTGTATGGTCGCATGACAGAGTTTCTGTAAACAATATACATAATAATAGATATAATCCTTTCTCATCAATATTCGTTATTGTTTAAAACTATTTCAAGGGAACTTATTATTGATGGTTTGTACAGCGCCATCTCTGACGTGGATGCAGAACTAAAATGTATGCTAACACCCTAAGACGGGGCAAAACCCTCTATTGATTATTACGAAAACTATTGTGATACAAACATGATTTGACTTAACTTAGTTCTTAATGTTAACGATAGGTGTCGCTATCACTTTTTTTTAAAGTTATAGCTGGGATGTGTAATGTAACAAAACGGCCAGTATTATGATAGTTTTTCTTACGGAAAATAGTATCGTGGGCACATCCAGGTTGACTGGAACCTCCATTGACGTAGAAATCAGCATGACCGTTGGGGCCCCATTGTCCAAGAATGCCAGCTCCAGTATGAAGAATGTCTACAAAGTGTGCGTCTGTGTAGTCCAGATCTCGCGAACGATTATTACCCATGTAAAAGAAAATTGTAGGGTCCAAACCTGAAATGCAAAAAAAAATATAAGATATTGATACATATAAGGAGAAGTATTTTGTTTACTCGGGGGTAACAGGATATAGTTGCTATTTCAAAAAAGTTGTTTAACCAAATAGTGAATGGTGTTTTAAATAGGTTTTTCAATGTCAGCTGTCATCCAATCTCTTTACACTTGCGTAAATGGGTAATTTTGTTACAACAGGAAGTGACTGAAACCAGTCAGAACAGGCAGCTAAATCTGCTTTTATTTTCAAAAAGATCACTTCAAAAGGTCAATAAATTAAAGGCAAATAACATCTATAAATATACCTCAACGGATAATAATTTTTAATACATAACAAACAGGGAAATAGTATTTTGAAAAGCGGCTGTTGTAAAGATTTTATGGTAATGTTGAACATTATGCGACAGAAAAACATTGTACTGAAATGTAAAAATCATTTCAATTCAAATTACTTACCCTCTTATTCATAAACACACTATTTATAAACCTACTTAATTAAAACACTACTAAAATATGTTTTCTCTTTTTCATTTCGCTAAGGAGTGAAAGAAACAAAACACTTTATAAGCCTTTCATAACTTCATTTATTTTTATGAATAAGAGGGTAATCCTTTGTTTCGTAAAGTTCGTACAAAGTATTTGAGATAGCTATTATATTATAAAGACTTTTTGTCGGATTCGGGATTCAATTTTAAATATTATTGCATATTACCAGTAATTCTTCCAAGTTTCCCATTGGCCAGATAGTTGGCAGCCAGGCCGAGGATATGAGCTCCGACGCTGTAGCCGATGGTGTGGAGTTTTTCTGGAGGCACCGGCTTCACAGGATGATATTGTATGTATTCGATCAGCTGCGCGATACATAACCCGCCGAAACGCGGCGACCACTCTATCTGAAAAGTAAACTACTTATTTACTTTGTTAATTTTGAACTAATGATAGCACCTTTTTTAATCCATTTGGGTCCCATGGCAAGTACCTACAGTTATTTACTATGTGATAGGCAAAGGCTGTCAGTACTTGTTCATGTTCAATTTTGGGAACTAAAACACTTGTTTAAAAAACTTTGGAAAAGAAAACACATAAGTAAGTTATAACCTAGATAACTTAGTTACGATAGGTAGTATAGTATTCAACAGCATCCGGTGAGACTGGAAGCCGACTCCAACGGAGTTGAAAGAAAGGCTAGGCTGATAATATTTAAAACTTATTAAAATATATTTTTTTTATTCTCTCCATTACGCAATTTTAGTTAATAAAACATGAGCCGCCGTAATTGTGCGTAATTTAAATGGTTATAATAATTATACTATGAAAATAAAATTATATGTATTGTAATAAATATTTTTAACGGCAAATACGTATGAATACGCAAAGAACAAATTTTTGAAATAGCATTCTTGTTAGAGTCGGCTTTCTCTTCCTCATTGTTTACTTCCTAATTACGTAGTAGGTATGATTCATCTATACCTACATACTTCTTTATACCTACTCATTGGGATGGAAAAATCTATGAAAAGCGGCACTTCTTTGATTGAATAAATTTGATCCGGCGTTAAAGGAATAAATAATCCAGTGTGTGGTAATAAAGGCCATAACAAAAAGGCCGCAACTGACTATGAAAAACTTTGTTACATTTTATTTGGATCATCAAACGAAATGATCTTATTTACTAAGATGTAACTAGTTTGGGAGCTTATTTGTCAATCATATAATAAGTTCTCTTTTGATCGCTTGCAACCTTACAACGAACACATAACGACTTTTCCTAGATGCAAATGTAACCATTTTTTTCATTATCAGGAAGATTTGATAACAGTTTTCTGGGTCAAAAAGTGTTACAAAACATGATTGATTGATCATACGAATCAATAATTACATTACATGTCTAGAATATAGCAAAAAACTAACGTCCTAATTACTTAAAAAATGACCCACTTTAAAATGCAAAGTTAGTATGACAATTAAGTTGTAGCATGTTATATAACTGCTAATAACATGTTGAACTCGTGGCTAAGTACCAACAGTCGCGCAGATCGAACTCTCAGGTTAAGCTACGTTTGCCAAGGTATATACCGAGATCCTCCGTATTTCTGAAAGCACGTTAAATTGCAGGTCACGGCTGCCATTTTCAAAGACCTTTGACAGTCGTTACCAGCAGTCAGAAGCTTGAAAGTCTTACAACCATAGTCTGACCGAAGGGTATCGTGTTAAAGCCCAGGTCAGTTACCTGCCTATCGGACCTCCACAACCCAGAGAGAGAGTAGAGGTCCGATAGGCAGACGCTCCATGTAAAACACTGGAATTCAGCTGCAACCAGTGAGACTGGAAGTTTACTCCAACATAGTTGAAAGAAAAGCTGATTTGATTTGAACATGTTCAACAACAGCGTATAACTATATTATTTTCTCGGCAACAGTGACAAGGCAGAACGAAGTAAATTGAGCTCATCTTAATCCAGTTTTAGTTATGCAAGCTCATGAAAGTTACTGCACCGATGAGTTAATGCTGATGTAGTAATTGTACAAGTATGACATGTTTTTGTCGTAGTTTTTGTTAGTTGTAATGTATATAATAGAAAGTATTGATAGCTAAAATAAAAGGTGATTAAATGTTTTGTAATGATTACTATGTCTAATCATGTAATAATCGTTACATTATTATTTACAAAAAATACGTTTTGTGCTTAAATTTGATTTTGGTGACACACAATCCCACGGTTAAGTTTAATATAATATTTTCTATTTCATAAGCGTAGGTAGAGAACTACATTATTACAACTTGGTTGTAGGTAAAGTAACTATGATTAACTTAATGAAGTTTTGTCGATAAGCACATGTAAAGTAGTAAAATAATAATTTTTATTACTATCACTTCAGGTTGTGTTTGTTAGCTTAGTCTCATAAATAGTCTCTTAAATAATACATAATTAAAATATTTATACTCAATTAAGCCAATTTATGCTCAAGTCAAGTGCTTACTGCACTTGAGTGAAACGGAAAAACATTTTTTAATATTTACCTGACTAAGACAAGGTTCCTTCGCAATAGAAGCATAGTCCACAATAACGACGTTGTAATTCCCTCTCGTGAAGTAAGCCTTCCTCAAGTCGGTGCTTGGAGACTGGTTCCTGCCGCCAGCAAATCCGTGCACTATGATCTTTGTCGGATGTTTGTTGTTGAACCTCGAGTATGTCAAGGAATCGTTGTCTAAAGTGTTCAATATTTCACCCTTTTCTTGTGTTGTTCTGAAAAATTCAAAGTCTTTATGAAATCTATCAATAACTACTCTAAAAGAAATCATTAATTTGTATTTAGTAGAAGGGTAAAAGTATTAAATATGCAAATAATCGTGTATACTGAAACATTTAATTTTTTATTGCACCGGTAGTTTAAAAGCCAGTTCGTTCTAAGGAACTGAAAACCCTCGGCCTTTTGTGATCTATATTCATTCTTCAACTATCTTAATACTTCATTATTGGCATTGTAAGTCATCTTTAGGCGAATTTATGTGACATTCAAAATCAGCTTGTTTTTTTAAAGTTTTAAAAGGTTAGAATTAACCATTTGGGCTCCCTATCACAAGAGCCAATGTTTAAGGCTAAACGAAAGTGCCTTTTCATACACCTCTGCTTATATCTTTGAGTACAACTGACAATGATTAGTATATAAATGAAACTCTTACCTAGTATAGATATAGAACTGTATTTTAGGATGGGGACACCTATAAGGAGGCGGGATGCATGAGCTGGTGTTCAAAACATCACTCATAGATGAAGGCTTCTTCTCTTTCTTTGGCACATCTTGACTTCTGCATACTGAAACAAAACAATATATGATATTTGTTAATACATCCACTTCGTAACGTCACTTCTTAACTGGCAATGTTCACTTTAAATCGCTTGTTTCGACGTTTTATTATGATTTGAAATTGATTTATCAGGTAATAGTTAAATAACCAGTAGGCTTGCGCTGTATTTGAAAGTTTTGCTAGTATTATAACATCTTAGCTAACCATATAAGTAGGTAAATAAAGAATATCAAAATTTTAGCTACGCAACTCATTTCCGATATGTAAGGAGAAAATATTCATTTAAACAAATAATAGCTAAATCGGTTTTGATAAAACTTGAAAGGGTGATAGATTACATTTTAGGAAATTATGTTTTTTAAAGGAAACTTTGCATTCGTGGTTATTTAAGCCACCAAAGTCAAGGTCACAATTTAGATACATACACGTAAATACTCAGTGGTGAATTCGATGGTCAGAAACTAAAGGTTAAAATCCAAAGTTTCCTTATTTTTCGCGGTCAATGAACTCGGTTATACTATTTCAAGATTATATGAAGTTAATGTTCCATAAAACCTTCCGGGAAACTGCGCGAATACCGCATTATGATTAGGTACAGTGTTTGAATGTAGATAACTAACTTATTTACTTATAAGGATATGTAAGTTTCGTTTTTCCTTATAAAGTAACACAGGGAAACTAGAATTTGTGTATGTTTTTTTGAAGAATTTACTTGTCTTTTGATTTTCGGCTTATTATTTTCAAAAAACATTTGGATATTTCATACAATAATGTACGTATTTGGCCACACAATGAAAGGGAATTATTCTGAAATACACGAAACTAGCGTTAAACTACAAATCTAAGTATGTTTGTGTCAAAGATGGGTACCGATGAAATACATATAATTGTATGCGCTGTGTAATTGCTTCTAACGTAGCATAGATCTAAGTCTATTGTTAATCCATTGAAAAGAGAAGTAAAGAAAGTGTGTAATTATTTTCAGTTTAGCCTACCTGGTATTTAACAAAACATTTTATAGACGGGGTAAAGGCATATTGACTGCCTCTACTCATCACTAGGAAAGATCTTCGCAAACGCACTTTTAAGTGCAATACTTTATTCATAGCGAAGGTCGTAAGTTTGCAAGTAAACACTGGGTACATTTCACGCTCTGATTGTTTCAAACAATCCTAATTAGACTAAACGCATGCTTACAATTGAGCAAATTTTGTCATCATGTCAACAATTTGAGCACATTTTCGCCTTTTCATTGAGATATTACGCATTCGTGAACAAAGGAATCACGTAATAGGTGAATGTTATAGAGAACAAAGCGAGACTAAAAGCTGTCAACAACGTTTCGGTCGTTTTAGAAATCTTCACGATGTAGTACAGTACATTAGAGATGTATAGATACTCTTTGAGAAATACTCAATACGGAAATCATATTATTTACTTCTGGTAGTGCATCACTAAAACATGTCTCTGTCCATCAAATAGAATTAAAAATATATACGAATAAATAAAAAAAAGAATGGCTGGCGATCGAACTGTCAAGTTAAAATCTTAAAAGATAAAAACCGTGAATATTTCGCTTTTTAAGAATTTTTAAATATACTGCCTGATATTCTTGCAAATAAAAACATGAGTTTATTGTAAAGTTACTTATATTTAAAAATCAATAATATTACACCTTTTTTTGTACTACAAATGTATTTCATGGTTATATATATATATGTAATTAACATACTATTTGTATAATCTAAATATTTGTTTCATTGAGCACAGACATTGTTCCAAAACCTTTCAATTAATGCATTTTTCTAGAAGTGCGACCTCCATTAATCGTTTAATTTGAATAATGTTTTATTATATGATCTTAAGCTTTAAACGTACTCATTTAGAATGAATTAAATATGCTTAAATCATATTATATCTGTATGTAAAATCGCATTAAAAGTGCATGATAATTTAAAGATAACTTGGATTGTAATGATGCGTAAACGTGTTAATTACTCTCCAATTATGATAATAGATGTCTACTAGAGGTATTAATATTTATGAGCCCTTTCTTGACTCACGAGACTTACTAGCTGGTAAACGCACTTTTCCAGCTTGCTATATATACATTCGGTTCGGTAATATCTTTCGAACAACAAAATCGACTCGATTCATTTGTTCGGCTTGTGCCGATCGGGTTCATTAACACATAATATATTATACTCGTATTTGGTTTTGCCGGCTAGGCCGATCAATGCCTAACCGTATATGTATGCAGCAAGTCTTACAACAACTCCCTTTGAAAACGAATTTTTCTTCAGCCACATATTGTACAAAACTAAAGAATAAAATGTATATTGATTAAATACATCATAATATAACAAATACTTTAGCAGTTGCGTAAATAAACTTACAAACTAATTTTGTTATATCGCATTCAATCGATCAAAACTCTTGCACTCTACTACCTTGAGTTGACGTAAGGTCCATTTTGTAGTCGGACCAGATTTAAAAAAACTTTGATGTACGCGCTCGGAATGCGACGCAATCACAAGTTGTGCAGTCCAATTACAAAATTTACTTAACGTGTGTTGCGAGTCTAAGAATGTTCTAGTGTTACAAACTTACGGAATGCAACTAAATATTACGCTGAAAGACATTTCGTCAAATTATTATGTTGTTTAGAACGTGACTCAAAGTAGTATAAATATGAATATTGCAATATAATATAAGTTTTGATGTAGTTTCGTTTAAAATCTGTAAATCTGTAATCTGTAAATACTGGCCTCAACCCTGGACGCTGTTATAGCTACACAGGTATTTTTTTTTTATAGCTGCTATCCAGTTGGTTAGAACTGGTCCATCATAGCAGGGTATGGCACAAGACAGTCAGACAGATTTGAAAGGAAAGTAGGGAGGCCTTTGCCCAGCAGTAGGACACATAAAGTACTAACAAAAAAATAATGAATAATATAGTAGCAAAACACTTTTTACATAAGTTTTGTCAATTATAAGATGCCTGCTGTAAACTTAGTTTACAACTAACATTATTTACTGTACTATTTATATTAGTAGTACCTATACTTAGTTGAGTAAATTGACCTTATGGAAATTGAAAATGAATGGCAGCCATCCGCTCTACGATACTCCCATACTTATTACTTGCAACTATAATTTGGTCGTTCCGTAATTTCTTGCAGTAATACCAATTGATATTTGAAACTACGTTCAAGTTAAATATTTCCTATGAACATTGAAATTACATTAGGTTGTTGGCCTCGAGTTTGTTATTGATTTGTATGGAAAACACGACTGTCGCAACGCCGATAAATATTAATTATGACTTTCCATTTATTTTAAACAATGAATTAAATATCGCTATCATAATGTATTATTCAGTAAAATGTAATAAATTCTGAATTATTAACGATGTGGTGAATCATTTGGCAATTAATGGAATAGCCGTGGCCCTTGAGTTTCTCGCTAGCTCTCCTCATAAGGCTCTACTCATTTTCCAAGCTAGTGGTCGATTCAGTAAAGGTAACGTCTATAGTAGTAGTATTAAAAGTGTCAAATTTATACCTAAACGGTTTGAAATTAATATTGTCATAAACAAGCAAATAAATAATTTATCTATCAAACCATATTTCATTTTGAGTACTAATAGTTTGTTATTGATATCTGATAGCACTAGTAGCTCGTGTAGCTCTATTTAGTACTAACAATGTTTATCAACTGTTCTCGTGGCCTATAGCCTTACAAAAGTAGACCACAAGATACACATTCAAGGTAGGAACTAGATGACATAATTCACACACACACATTTGAGTGATTTTTCTCTTTATTTTCTAGGAAATGCGACAATTATTGTAAAGTAAGTATATACTGACGGTTGCATAATCGTAATGAACCAGATTACGAGTTCACATCGGTGGAAAGTGCAAGTGAATCGATTGTTAGTGAAAGCGTCGTAACGCTGTAACCTATCGCCTGTGACTCACGTGTGCGACTGCTTATGATATACCTGCTATTGCTATTGTGACTATGTCATTTTAGATGATTAAACTGATTATATTTATTATGAACGAGTAGGTAACAGTTTTATATCAACCCAATGCAGAACTAATATGAAAAGAGGGAAATTTCGATGGTTTATAACTATAACAGTTTTAATTTGGGAATAGTGTTGTTCGAGGAACTGCGACTAGAAAAGTTGTTACCTTGCGCTATAGTGACTTGCTTTATGTAAACTAAATCTTCCCGGAACATAATTTCTCAAGGATTCCTTAAAGATAAGAAGTTATCTAATTAGAAATTCCACGTCCGGGATTAATTCAATGTAACAAACCAAAATTTTAGCTCATATTATTATCTTTTTAATCTAGTGTCCTCGTTCTGTTCATGTAACCGTTACGTATCGTGAATCGTGATCTCCACAGATATGAATGAACTTGTTTATCTTATGCTAAGTAGGTGAATCCGCTTATTACATTTATGTAATAACTTTAAGTCTATTGTGTCGCGATATGACACGCGGATTTTAAAACATCATCATTATTTCACAAGGCAAGGTGTCTTAAAATCTTCGCAATGATTACTTAATGAAACTGTAGAGTTATGGTCCGTAATAAACACATAGTAGCTTACGAAATTAAAAGGGCAGCGAAACCAGTCTATCCAGACTTCTACAAAACGAGTTGGCTTCCAATCATCACTCGTAGTTCGACTGTTAATGAATAAATTGCGAAAATAGAGTGCACGCATGGTCGGACGTCCAGTACATAATGTAATATAAAATTCTCGCGTCACAGTTTTCGTTGCCATACTCCTCCGAAACGGCTTGACCGATTTTTATGAAATTTTGTGAGCATATTGAGTAGGTCTGAGAATCGGCCAACATCTATTTTTCATGTCCCTAAGTGACCATTTTTTTTATTTATATGGCTAAACAACGTTTGCTGGGTCAGCTAGTAATGTAATAAGTCTAGGCATAACATAAACACTTGCTTTCGCAACTTGCATCGAAGGTATTTGTCGCGGATTCGGATATTGAGAAACCACATCCATGTGCCGTCGTCTGAAGGCTACTGTTTCTTGCCTCATCGTTTGACCTCAAATATATTAATTAAGTGCTATCGAGCACTATATTTGACATTTGTATCGGCCGAGGCGCTAGTCGGTTGCTTTCATTGGACTGCAAAAATGGTCAGTATTTTGGTGTGGATTCTCCAGATATGGTCATAAGATAAGCTATTAAGCAATTATCAAAGGCCTTTAGATGGCATTCAAAACGTTGGACCTAGACAAATAACAAACCAAATGAAAATAATTATTGGCTGCCCAAGAATAGAATATAAGAATAAGATGTATGTCTTGCGAAAGGAAATTAGTTTTATTTTTCTAATATTTCTATATATTGTAGTCTAAAAGCATTGACCAAGGGTTTATATTACCTTTTTGTTCGTGATCGTGTTTAAAGGTGACCGATTCTTAAAGTGTTTTATTTAGTATGCGACAGCGTATCAACATTATTGTTGTATTCATTTATCAAAGTTTATTTCTGATGGCAATGTTAAATTTGAAAAGAGTTTGTACCTTTTAAAAAATACATATTGATACCTATTCAATTGTTTACATAATAATATTCCAGTAGCGCGATTCTGTACCACTATCAAGTAATGACAACCGGCTATCTATCGAAAAAAAAAATATGATAGACTGATTAACGCCTCTGTCGGACATCCTAGAAACTATTTTGGCAGTACATTTTAAATGTCAAACTCTCGATACTCGATGGTTCCAATTATAAAGAATCGCTACTTAGATAGCATAGCTCTGTTTTCATGTAATTTTTTTTAAAAACGTTCAGCACACAAGGTCGTTGTCTTTAATTCAGTTTAGGAACTGATTAATATTTACAGAAAAAAGTGACCTCAGACTAACTATATAATAATAATCAACATTGAAACTTATAATTGTAGGTAATTTGTTACCTAAATGTAATTCACGGTCGAAACATTGACAATTATATAATATGAGGTCACTACTAGGATTAATGTCTAATATAACAAGGTAAGTATGTATTATAAATCAAATATTCATAATAGGTACTGTAACTTGATTAATCTTGAGAAAATTATTAATTAGCCTTTGGTCAATAATTTTCAAACTGAATTGTGCAATCTGAAGATACAGGTAAGTCTTAAAGGTGAACTTGTTAAATTTTCAATGTTAGTGCATGTTTTAAATAAAGGTTACTCAAAGATGCAAGTCGTCTGTAATGCAACAGTTCAAGTTTGAACATTATTTCATGATTTAAATTAAATCAATAAAACATACAACCGTAATATGTAGGTATACATCTATATATTGGCTCAAGTCTTTTCTACGATATTCGTGGTAATAAAAGCAAATTCTTTCTACTAGACGATGAGCGATTAAGGACAGGTCAATTGGCATTGCATTAGTATGACTGTAGTAACAATGTGCCTTAATTACATACCAATGCCAACGTGAACGCCTTCAAATGTTCATCAATGTCTGTAAGTAAGATGGAATTTCTTCATAATTTTACATTATAAAGTGCAAGAACAATAAAAGGGCAGGTTGCGTACTCATAATATATATCTTTAGATGAAGCTCAATTATGTGGCGCAAGTTTCACCACATTTTATCAACTGACATTATGTCAAATTGATGTAATTGCACTTTTCATCTGCGATTAGTAATACGGTAAAGATCCAGTTCAAAACAAGAAACATCCTCATTGGAAAATTAAGAGAATTAAACTTCTAAAAGTCGAATCAAATTATTTTCATACAATAACAATCTTCGGTACCAATGTTATTTTAAAATAAAATATTAAATCTGTGCAAATTGAATAATTGGTCAGTTACACACATTAAATATAAGCCTCACAGCATTATTGTTTGCCGACTGACTTATTGCAGAATGAAACCTTGGTATGTATAATTTCCATCATCATGATACTTGCACATTATGTAAGAGATCATCGTTCTTGACCCCAGCACACATCTGTGACACGAAACTTAAATGGGAATGAGAGGGCGTGTGACCCGAAATATCTCATTATGTACCATTTTGGATGGCAGAAATGGCAGTTCTTTTGGCGAAATACTCAAAAAGGGCATTGTAAAATGCTGATGGAGTCATTTAAAACATTTAATTCTGTGTGTTGAAGTGTGGTTCGCAAGGCATTTTATGTACACATTATAAATGTAGCAATCAAATCTGTATCCCAAAGAATAGCTTCACGTGGGAACCGAAATTGCACGGGGTTATAAAAGTGAACACACCGGCTATTACTTTATGCTATGCAGCAATTTAAAAAAATCGTGGTCTAAGATCGATGAATTAGAATTATGGATTAGTGTACTGATAAATACAATATAGAGTACTGAAATGAGAATTTGATAGAATATAGTGTCAGAGAATTTTGGTATTAAATAGTGTCATAAAAATAGAGCTAATAAATAATATTATATTATGATTGCAAATGAGGCAAGGAAAGCAAGTAAGGATTGTATCAAGTGACGTTCAAGTTAATATGCAAATAATGCAAAACTGTGTCATTGTCCGTTTTATAGTTATATTTACAAATCAATGCAAATCATTTAATTAACACATTGACATTATGTCTAATTATAATTGTATTTATTATATTTGTTATTTGTAATTTGTAGTTAATTTTATTTTATTCACGCTAAGTTAGTTACTTTGATTCTATTTGCATAAATCTTCTCTTAAAGGTCAAATAATAGCGCAATCTTTTAGCGAATTGTAAAAATACACTGTCATTTAACATTCAATCAAAGGGAGGTCGAAACAATTATGAAACTGAATTCATTTTCTATGACGAAATATTTATTTAAAACTATTAATATGCATTTTTAAGAAAATAATATTGATGATAAACTCTACTTGAAAACTTGAAAAATCTTAAAACAAGCTTAGTCTGATTATTTTGTGGGTTAACCGTTTTTATATAGAGAAATACAATCACTTTAGCAGCAGTACAATCAGTTTACAAGCAGTTTCGGAGAATAGTCCCAAGGAAAAAACAAACACCACAACCTACTTTAAAAATTGCATATACTTATATTTTTATTTTTTATTAGCCTTGATACATTTTTTATCTAGCAATCAGGAAATCCTTTGCAATAATTATACAATTTACTACAACCCAGTCACGCGTTAATGACAAGTAATATTATAAGTAAGTCATTAAAATATTTAGCAAAAAGTACTTAGGGAAGTTCTGACAAGGTGATCAAACTAATTTCATTGCGAAATAGTTCATACTAGTACTACTAGTACATAAAAACAGTTATTATTTATTAATTACTTGTTTAATAATAGTACGGGTATATCGCACTAAGTATACAAGTATTAAATAATCTTCTTTTAATTACAAATACCACAATTATATGCCTAGTTTGCCTCAATTCGTCGAGTCAGGCTTTTATTTCTACAGATTTCAAAATATTTGTATGATTTACCCCCGGTTTCTGAGTACATTTAGCGGTAGTTTATCTATTCAATAGCGTTTTTTTTGTATGAGTTTTAACGCTATTTAATAGATAAACTACCGCTATATGTACCTCAGAAACCGGGGGGAAGTAAGTGATAGTTATCCTTTTGGTGCTTAAAATAGAAAAAAAAACTTTTTTTTGCATTTACATTGTAAGGATATATAAAAAATTCGCACGTCTGCCAAGTCTTCATAAGACAATGAAATTAAGAAACTGTGTCGTTATAATACGACAATGTCGTGTCACTTGTTAATAAAGACAAAATGGTTAGAGATTGAACGCCGGCATTTATTATTTACCGCGGTAATATGACAAACAAACCGGATTGAGTAAGCATGAGAGTGGACAGGTATTATGCAATACGAATGTCGGCCGAGTGTAAGTAACGTTTCGGAAGTGGTCGCTGCTCACGCGCACCCGTTTGATCGCGTATGCGTGCTGCTGGGTACACTGATTTGGCCACTGCTTTTACCATTTTTACCCACGGCTATCTTTTATTTAAGTCTAGATTCTCGTTAGATGATTTTCAGGGATGAAAAGCAAAAAGAAGTAGATACATATTATTATTATAAGCTCATTCTGTCCCACTGCAGGGCAAAGGCCTCCTTTTCCTCTTCCCACTTATTTCCGTCTCATGCTATTTTATGCCAATCTTTAGTATGAGAGTCCAACTCGTCTCGCGATCTTTTTACATACCGAAATACCAATTTGTTATAGTCACCATCTTCGACTGTTTAGGAAGCAATCATTAAAAGTCTACCACAAATAATTTATTTAAACGATAACATTGAATGTGCGTTATTTTACACAAATTGCACGGCTAAAATAAATAATATACTACGATCTCTCAAAAAATACACACACAATAATTTAAACAGATACTAGAGCGTAAAACTACACTACTATTTTGCCGGAGCATTAATTACTTGAATTAATAGTCTTTCACGCTTTAAAATTAATAAGCACATATTACGTCAGATCTAAGAGTAAGATAACAGTTAGTTCCGCAGCATCTGTACGCGGAGGGAGGAAATGCATTCACAGTCGTTTGTAGCAAAACAAACTGCCTTACGTAATGCCTTTAACTTGTGGGTTACGTCGGTGCATTGCCACTGCTCTTATGTATGCCGTCAATGAATTTTTATATCGATTTTCTTGTTTTGGTTGCAAGTAATTGGCATTGTACTATCTATTATATGTAGGTCATTTTAACTTTGTTGCAGGCTAGTCTCAATATGCATGCGATCTCAGAAATCTATTCATATGATGTTGTGTATGTAGGTTGAGTTCATCTAATTTTATTACTACTTATTCCAAGCTTGGTAGACAGGTCAATTAAACCTTAATAAGCGGTTGTTTAGCTCTTAATCAAATAAAAGAAAAAATCTTAAAAGGATTCTATAAAATGCTGGCAAGTTTGTATGTTATGTATTTAATAACAAAAAATATGTAACAATGAAAGCCTAAGGTCGCAGGAAGCTTACATTAACGCATTTAAAAACAAAAGAAGCTAAAAACATCACAAAAATGTTGTTTTATGTTAATTTTATTAAACGAAATGGTACATTGTTTTACCTCTTCTTATAGTAAATAAAAAATAGGTAGAATCACAATAATAATATTTGTGCTGTAAGACTTACTATGTGAGTAGTTGTCACGTTCTGTCAAGCAGAAATCTCATTGAATAAATGTTTGATACTAAAATGTTAATTTTATGAATGCAATTGCTTGTAATTATCAAACTTTGTTGTGTTGTTTGTTGTAAAATATTAAATTAGGTAAGTAATCCATATTTTTGTCGTGAAGTTTAAATAGTCAAAAAGCCTCATGTGAAATAAATTTTAAAGCAGACGCATCGCAACTTATTTTTATTTCCATTTAAAATGTGCCTTTTTTTCTAATACTATGTTTACTATTAAACAAAATCTTCATAATATAGGTAATATAAATTATTGTAATGTTATTTTTTAAGTTGAAAAGAAGAGACCGCTCGATCCCGTAAATGTTAAAAATTACACATTATTATTATTTATTTATTCAGCAAAATAATTACTAACCTGATATTTGCAACACGATAATTCCCGCTAAAATCAACCACTTTGCACCTGTTATCATCTTGACATAAAAGTAAACAATGCTACCAATCACTTAAAAAATATAGCTATATAATAAAAAAATATATTTTAAAATCACAGATAATTAATATCACAAATATTCACGCACTGTTTCGATATTTTTGTGGACCTTTGAATGCGTGTGTCACGTGCGTATTCCGTACGGGTACTAAACCGACAGCGAAAGTGAGTGTATGATGTTGACCCTCGCCTCGTACTCACTTCCCCCCTTTTGTATGAGAAGACTGTGAATTCGGTCACTCTTTGCATAATTCCTGCATGCTCAGAATATTTCCACAACTATTCAAAATAGTCGTTATCGAATGCATGTTATTTTTGTCTCCGTTGCAGACATTTGCAATAGCGAGACACGTTGATGCCTAGCAATTGAATTTCTTGTTAATATCACCAACGACCTTGAATCTTTAACATAGTTGCTTATATTTTTGTAGGCTTTATAAAATAGTTTTTCTTTAAACTGTTGGAGTAATCATATCTCCTAAGAGTGAAATGAAGCTTTCGTCGGCTGCAATTTTAATGAGTAACTAAAAATAGTCTTATATGTGTATCGAAAATATTAATCAATTATTTAAATATCAAAAAAACATAATTTAATAGCCGAAGGCGTGTCACAGATACGAATGTTTATTGGTTCTGAGCCTAAAAACGGACTCAGTTACATAAAGCGGAACAGTTCGTGGAATTTTAACAAAAACATGGATATCTTACATAATGCACGGGTTTATTAACAGTTTATCATAACTGGACGTGTTGAAATACACACTGTCTTATTTTTATTTTTCCTTATACAATTTGATTACTTGATACTATGATTTGATTGCTCCTAGCTGAATAGTTTTATGCAACATAGGGCATCGCACGAATCAACATGTAATTTTTCTTGCAAATAAAATACTAGTCTATGTTAAATTAGTATTCAAATTGTGAAAGAATTTAAAGATCGGTCGAAAACTTTTTGACCCAATTCGTTGACAAACATACTTACATACAAATCATTCCTTTTTTAATATTAGTATAGAAGTATATGTAGATGGACGAAAATGTAGCAGGTATATGATACTCATACTGTATTTTTTATTAAAGCTATGCACATTAAAAATTAATAAAACAAGCAACTATTATTATAAATTATAATTTCAAAAAAAGTTTCGTTTCATTTAAACCGAGAGGAAAATCATGAACTGATGCGCGCACCATCGTTCTTTTAATTTTATTTCGTCGTTCTTGTTCGTTTTAATAAAATCACCGTGGGAGTGTAAGTTTGAAGCATGAAATCGATGTTTTTAATAAACTAATTATATATTATTGTGCATTGATTACTTTGTATTCAACCACAATAATGCTGTACGTGAATTCAGAAAGTGTTTCGGTAGTTGGTTAGATAGTTTATTTTCACACCAAAAATTCTTATACTGCTGATTATTTAGGTATGACCGGAGCTTTAAAAACTGCACATTCTTATTATTTTTGTTATAGAATTTATATATAGGTAGGTATTTTGTATTCAGATACCGATTATGTTATAATTGAATAACAGTAACAATTACTAAAGTATCATAAAATGGGATCGTATAAAATCTTGATATCATTATAGACTAACTAAAGTCATTGGTGTCTTTTAACTCTAAAGACAGCAATTCCACACTAACATAGTAATTCAATTAAAATATATTACAAGAACGTATTATTTATAATATTAACTTATGAGGTAAATGCAATCTAAAAGTTTAACCACAAACAACGCCATTATCATAATTCGTAACTATCGTTGTCAATTCACGTTTATTAATATTAATTTGAGCCCTTGCGGAATGTGATGATGACACTTAGACACTTATAAGCTAAAGAAATAGCACTGCCTTTTTGCATCCTCCTTCAAATGCCAGCGTATAAGTAGCTTTACTATAATCAATTTATTGATGATAGTGTAATTTCACAACAAACATTTATCAACATCAGTTTTTACCCGAATGCACATCGCAATAGAAGGTTATGTGTTTAAAAGTCCAAAATCAAAATCAAAAATCAAATCATTTATTCATTTAGGTCAAATATTGACACTTATGATAGTCGTTACAATTACTGAATCTACCACTAGCTCGGAAAGGGGGTAGAGCCTTATGAGAAGAGCTAGCGAGAAACTCACGGCCACTCTTTTCAATCGCCAAAAAGTTTTACAATGTGGTTGATACAATAATTGATCATGCGAGGAGCTGCCAACAATCAGCGATATAGACTAAACGTCAATTAAGTTAAATGAACATAGCTAGGTCCAAGTATGTATGTACCTTTCTGACTCTAGAGACTAAACACGTGAGTCGATTTTGATGATTCTTACGTCAATCGATTTTTTCTGTACATTATTATGTCCACAAAGGCTCATAAAGATGAAGATAGCACTGAGCATAAACGACAGAGGTTATAGTAACGTAACCCACGCAGGCATTGCCCAATTTGCGGATGGCTAGCGAATAAGGCCACCGATGCAATGTGAATGCTGTCGAGCTGCAAAGTTTTGCAACACTTTATTGAGGATACATGACAAGGATGTGGGGAAAGCCCCATACTGAGTGTCCGGCTCTCTTACCTTTGATTACAAGTGGAATGTCCGCCAAATAGATTTGGAAATATTTAAATATACGGTGCTACGATGGATGACCAGCAATCTTTCTTGCCATGATGATCATTGGCCTATCCAGTTACAACATACAGGTTATATGAAACTCACATTTTGGTGATTGCAGACATCATAATAATATCTGCCTACATATTTGTATGATATATGTGAGAACAGAGATTGATGGCCGCAGTTTGATGTTGCGGTTTACCATCGATATTACCCTATTGTGGTCTATGTTGCTTCATAAATCTTGTCACGATTTTTATTATTATGGTTACCTTCAACCATATTAAAAGTTCTTTAATAATTTAGTCAAGAATCTTGCACAAAAACTCGAATACATAAAGCGTAAAAAATGAAAAAGAATCATATAATAAATTGAGGAAAAAGTGTTGCATATTATTATATCAATGTTTATAGTAGACAGCTGTTATCGAATATTACGTAAAAATGACTCATTGAATAATAAAGTTTGGACTAAAAACTCGCATAAAAATTAGAATTAAGTAGGTAACCGTAATGTTATCAAGATTCAAGAAACACGGAACACGGAACTGATTACTGAATTTATCATAGTGATAGACTATTGTTTTTTGATACTAATAAATTTATTAGTACTTTTTATTTAACAAAAGAAAGAATGTTCCTTTCTTACAAAAATCGACATTTAATTGCTACTCTGTTAGCATATAATATTAACTTAGTTATAGAAGATATAACACAGCCTAGGTTTAAGGACGGAACAGTATTGTCTAGTCGTTTTACTAACAATACTGTGATTAATATTATTGATAATTTAGTTTGTAAGGACACAGTTACGCATAATGTAACAAAGAACAACAATAATTTAAACGCTTAAGCAAGACAACGGATAAACAGGCAGGTTTTCTGAACGTAGTACACCAAAATATACAAGGTTTATCCGGCAAAGAATTAGAGATAGAATTATTTTTGAAAAAACATGACACACACGTATTTTGTGTCACGGAACATTGGTTGCTGTCGCACCAATTAATATTAAATAATCAATATTATTCCATGATAAGTGCATTCAGTAGGAAGAAGGCTATACATGGAGGGTCAATGATTTTAGTTAGCAACAATTTAAAATGCAAAGAACGTAAGGATATAGTTAGCTTGTCAGTAGAACGTACTGCCGAAGTATCTTGTGTAGAACTCGAGCAGCATATTATAGCATGTATATACCGTCCACCAATGAGTGACTTCAGTTTGTTTGAAGCGATAGTGGAAGATATATTAAAGCGTTTGAGTGTTAGTAACAAGTATGTGGTTGTCTGTGGTGATTTTAATGTAAACATATTGGAGCAGTCCAACACTACCACCAGACTGATTTCTCTCTTTAAATCATTTAATCTTAAACATCTCTTTAATAATCCAACTAGAATTACCGAACATTCGGCCACATGCTTGGACAATATGTTTAGCAACTGCGTATGTCTAGACAGGGTCATAGTCAACGATTTAACGTCAGACCACTGTGGGCTGAACGCCGTCTTCTCTAGGAAGAACGTTATCAAATCTAACACGATAACTTTTAGACCTATTACCCACAACCGCTTGGCATTATTTAATCAAGAGGTAGCCGCCAAGATTTCCAACATTAATATTACTCAGGATGACCCAGAGGTTCTCTATAAATCCTTGTTTAATGTTATTGAGTCTGAATTTAATACGGTTTTTAAGGAAAAAACTATTACAAAGGAAAATACAAAGCTGAAATTCTGCGATTGGGCGACCGTAGGAATTTACAAAAGTAGAGCTAGGATGTATGAGCTGTATGCCATGAAACAATATAATTTCAATCCAGGTTTTCTTGAATATGTTAGGAATTACTCTAAAATCTTTAAAAAATCTTGTGCCGCTGCTAAGTCTTTGTACTTAAGCAACAAGATCAAAAATTCCAACAATAAAATAAAAACAACTTGGAATATTATCAACAATGAAACAGGAAGATCGTCACCACCTGATCACGACTTCGAATTAAATGTTAACAATCGGGTTATTACAGATAGCCTAGGCGTAGCTCAAACATTTAACAATTATTTTTCTGACATACCAGTCATTACGACTAGTTCCTTAAATTCCTCAACCGCTAAAGCAGGATCATTACTTAGGAGCAATGTGGGTCAGTGCAATGTCTCATTTTATTTTAAGCATATAAACCCCTCTGACATAATCAGAGTATTCAAGTCGCTTAATTCAAAAAATACAGCGGACTTGTGGGGAATTTCTGTAAAGTTACTTGAGAGTATTATCGCTGAGATAGCGCCTCATTTAGCTGCAACTTTTAATCGATGTGTAGATGTAGGTGTGTTTCCTAATTTAATGAAGCACAGTAAGATAATTCCCTTGTTTAAAAACGGATGCAAAAGTGAGCCCAGTAACTTTAGGCCAATATCCATCTTGCCTGCTCTCAGTAAAATATTTGAAAGGGCTATATTAGAGCAATTAGAGAGCCATTTCAGTTTGTATAATTTACTCCACAGCAAACAGTTTGGCTTTACAAAGGGTCGATCTACCATCGATGCAGGGGTCACACTTATTAGGCATATTTTCGATGCTTGGGAAGCGTCGCAGGATGCTATTGGGGTATTCTGCGATCTCTCCAAAGCGTTTGATTGTGTTGACCACAATACTCTTTTATATAAACTTAAATTCTATGGGATTGGGGATGTGGCACTTGACCTACTTGCATCCTACTTGTCTGAGAGAGTACAGTATACAGATATCAATGGGTCAAGATCCACTGGATCTGCAGTTAGTTTAGGGGTACCGCAGGGCTCTATCCTTGGTCCTTTTCTTTTTCTGGTATATATTAATGATTTGCCACATCAGGTGCAGGATCTGTGTGACATCGTACTATTTGCTGATGATACGTCGCTTATATTTAAAGTAGATCGTAAGAAAACTGATTTTGACGATGTAAATGGTGCTCTTACACAGGTTCTCGATTGGTTTACAGCCAACAATTTATTGTTAAATTCTAAGAAAACGAAATGCATTAGGTTTACCATGCCCAACGCTAGGAATCTAGGTACGAATGTAGTTCTAAATGGTGAGGTGTTAGACATGGTCAACTCCGCAACCTTCCTAGGTGTAGACTTAGATAATAAGCTTCAATGGGGCACCCAAATAACAAAGCTCGCGGGCAGGCTCAGCTCCGCAGCCTATGCGATAAGAAAGGTAAGACAGTTTGCGGGTGTAGATGCGGCAAGACTGGTTTACTTTGGTTATTTTCACAGCGTTTTGTCCTACGGTATTCTACTTTGGGGCCGAGCTGCTGATATAGACACAATCTTCGTTATTCAAAAAAGAGCAATTCGCGCTATTTACGGCTTAGGAGCGCGGGACTCTCTGCGGGAGGTATTTGGGAAAATAGGTATACTGACGGTGGCATCACAGTATATTTTTGCGAATTTGATGTTCGTCAAACAAAACATAAATTCGTTTACTAAGAATAGTGACATACATAACATTAATACCAGAAATAAGCACAAATTAGTAGGTCCCTGCAATAGATTGCAAAAAGTACACAACTCATTTGCAGGTCTTGGTGTTCGGTTGTACAACAAACTTCCCAGCAGTGTTTTGGATCTACCCCAACAAAAATTCAAATTAGTTGTTAAAGATCATCTTATTAAAAGGGGTTATTATAAGATCGACGATTATATAATGGACAAGAAATCATGGGATTAGTTGCGCGTTCTACACAAATCAAGATTAACTATCTATATATGTATATATTCATCTTTGCATTGTATAAATATTAATCAGTAGTATTTTAACTCTGTAACAGAGAGGTATCACACGAGCCTCAGTGGCACTCGTTTTCTTTTCTTGATAGATATGGTGGGCTCCCACATGCCAAGGTTCGTCATGCTCACTAAAATGTCATTGCTTGCGGCGGCGTCGTGTGCCGGGTCACCCCCTTCCCTCTAATATGTGCGAAGGGGGTGATGGCTGGTCCATGCGTCATACTCGTGAACGGGTGCTGCTTGGGGTGACTGGTCGTCCTGGTTGTGGTGAATTTGCCAAATATATTTTTTTTTTAAGTAAATAAGTATTAATCGATATAATTCCTTGTGCCATAGTATGCTCTTGAGATGCCTCTTATGACTGCAATACTATCATGATCTAGGTAGATGCTCCCATGCTTCCAATACACTTGTTATGTTATTAGCACCTTTATATTGATTTAATTTATTTATATTATACCTATGTGTGTTCGGTAGTGTTGGTAGCAGCTCCTAACATCATCAAAAATTTATACCTAATAGAAAGATTGTTAAAATTTATTGGCGATTAAAAAGAGTGGCCTGGAGTTTCTTGCCAGCTCTTCTCATTTGCCCTACCTTCCGAACTGGCGGTAAATTCACTCTCTGTATCATTGACTATCATAAGTGTCAACATTTGACCTATATGAATAAATGATTTGATTTTGATTTTGATTTTGATTTTGATTACATGTGCGTTACCTCGCCGCTTCCAACCGCTTCGTTCAACTTTCAAGTGCACGTTCTTCAAGTGTCAAGTTTGACTTCTAAATAACATACTATTTGTTTGTTATGTAGGTTAGGAGTTCAACTTTGACCTATAGAATAGTCAGTGGAGACCGGTAGTGCCAATGGTCATAATCTTAGTGTCATTCGAATATGAGTACTTGAGGACAAATGTAAGTTCAGGGCGAAATATTGATCGAAAAGGCTAATCGGAATTAAATTGTACATCAAGGTGGTTCTCCGCAAGCTGTTCAGATTCGTATATTACTCGTTCATTAGTGAATACATATTCAATATTGAATGTATTCGTTCAGGTGAGTGTTGTATTACGAGCTGCTAACTAATGTACCGAATTTGGGCCAATGTAAGGAGTAAGTGTGGAAAACCGAGTATTTAAAAAACAGGCTCACTTGCTTCATAGCTTCATAGTGGTAAAGAAAAGAGCCTTTGGTCCGAATAGATGAATAATCACGAATGTCAACAGTCCGGGAACGGTTAAAGTAATTGCGCTTCTTCGTCACGCCTTACCGTATTAAAAATATTCCTAGTGTTACTACACAAATACTTCATAAGTTATCCTAAGTTGTTATATTGGGGCGCTATTTGATGAGCGCTACTATGGATGTTCTACAAATTAGGCAGCGGTCTATGAATATACCATAATAAAAATAAATAAATATTTTTTTCGGTATAGTATCATTTAATCCATGGAAAAGAAAGACTTCTTTTATAGTTTTTGCTTTTACTTGAACCGCGAGCGTGGGGTTTTTCTTTATTTGTCACGAAGAAGTAGAGTCCCTTCGCACTGAAAATAAAAAAAAGGATGATTAGCGTTCTTCTTGTATTGAACAGATCTCGTTATAATGGAAACGAATCCTCGATTGAAGTTATCTGTTGAGAATTGACCTCAATGTAGAAGTACTTTAGACGTGAACAAAATTAAATATGCATTTCATATGAGTATAACACTTGCATGCATAATACACTTAAAAATACCTTGAGTTAAAATGGTGACTCTTAATTCGGTAGTTCAAGCTCCCTGAGGTCATTGAACTGACCTCTCACTTGCAAAAAGGGTGTGACAAGAGCACTCTTGCAAATGTTTGTGTGAAGCGGAAAAATGTGCATCAACTACAATACAATTTATTTTAAAGACAATGAAATCTTAATGACAAAATATGTGATACTGTATTATTTTGATAACCATCTTTTGTACCATATTTTCTGCGAATAAAAATAATTTGAATTTGTATTTGAACCTGCCAAGAATGTTTATTACTTAGAGTAATAATTATTACTGTGTAGTGTCTCATAGTAAGTTGACATTATTAGAAGGAAGTAAGTTCTGAATAAAAGGAAACCGCTTCTCAGTGAAAGTGTGGAAGTGTTTCGGTACCTGCACTTGATCACAGAACGGGTAAATTGCTGAGAATTGCTCGCTATTAATAGTTACATAAAAATAGGTTTTAGCAAACACTAGCAACGCCTAGCAACTTGTTTACTGATAAGTGTTTTTTTATGACTTTTTACTTTTACTCGCTATTAAAGATAAATAGCAAGCTGAGACTGTTCATAAACTTGAATAATCTTGAAATTCTTACAATATTTGTTTTTGAATCCATCGGTCATTGACCTCTCTTAGGTTGGTTCTTGAACAGGCACATGCAAGGCAGCTATGAAAACCTTGCCACGTCAGCCTATAGCTACTGTCTTCACATGTAACTTTTGTAGAATTTGGTAGGTACAGCTTTAAAATATGATTCACCATCACACTTTCAATCGTGCTTCTTTGTATGAAAATATCAATTTAATTATTGTAATTTGTCAACAAACAATACGCAGTGTTTGTACTACGAAAATATAAATATGCAGCAGTCATTTAAAAATTTCCGTTAGTAAAAATGCTCATATGTTTTCGACGCTGATCGTACGTAAACCTCGCTCGTCTCTCATACAAATATAGCTTAACTAAAATAGTTGTAGTTAACACTCACTCCCTCGGGACATGTTCTCCTACTAATACTTCGTCACTGGCAAACATCTCGCACCAGCCGATCATGTATGTGATCCATGAGTAACACTTGGTCGCGTAAAAGCCTGTGTCTGTTGTGATTGACTCTGCGAAGTATATCGGCGCTCTATCGTGGTTGCAGCTGGAAAGGCCTGTGGTCACAAGATAATTGACTATATGTAATTTTATTCATTCATTGAATAATTAAATAATAGTACAAGACAGACAAGTTTGAAAGGAAAGTGGGGAGGCCTTTGCCCAGCAGTGGGACACTTAAAGGGCTAACAAAAAAAACATTGAATAATTTGGTTTAGTCTAAAAAATATAGCCAGAAGGTTGCTAAAAGCTGTGGTGGAAGGAAAGTGAGTCCAAAGATATTTGATTTATGTGTGCTAAGGTAAGGTATAATAAGACTTGTTTGGGAGGAGACCCTTGACCAGCAGTGGGACAGTCACGGGTTAAAAAAATTACGTAACAAACCTCTGGATTATCATACGTTACAAATTCTCAGCTATTTCATACGTGGTTTCAATTTGGGACCATTGCATTTGTTAGGCTTGAAATTAATTATTTTAATAAAGATCGCCTTAAATTGTCTTCCACTAAGAAAAATCCACTTACTTTTGTCTTTAGTCTTCCTACAGCCGGGTTGAGTGATGCCTCCGTTCGCATAGAAGTCGACATCACCACAAGCTTCCAACTTCCCCTTCTCTAAGGCGTTGGTGTGCAATACATCGACGAATAATGCGTCATCCTTGTCTACTTTCTTAGTGTTATCTGTTGTCACGAAGAGCGGCATTGCAGGATCTAACGCTGGAAAAAAAGAAATCCAGAAAATTAATATTTTTATTAAAATTATTATTATTAAATTACTTATTTTTATTTGGTACTTTCAAGTCAGTCACTACCGCTTGCATTAGTTTGGGAAATCGCACAATTTCTGTAGCATAATATGCCAAACTTATGATATAGGTTACTAGTGAATCCTCGTAGTAGTCAAATAATACAGGCTTCAAAATGAGGAATGGAGTATTCGTTTCATACCTTTTCTTTAGTTACAAAGTGCTCTGAAATTATCGATAGGCGCTTTCTTGCACCGTCCAGTTACCTACATTATAACATTGTTGCATTCATCGTTTGTAACATGAGAGCGTAAGAATACAAACTCGTAGGCGCAAAAAACCCTCTTGCGTGATATTTACATAACCAGCGCAATGTATATTTAATATGAGTCTGACTAAATCTAGACGTGTTAATCGACTAACTATTGCAGAGTTACAAGTGTGATGTAAGTCGGTAAGTATTACAGACGTATAATAAAAATAAATAATATCCTCCTGATCGATATTGAGGTAGTTAGCCTATTACACGGAAGTTAATTTTTGTTGCAAAATTGGGGTATTTCTCGGGTATGTGTAGTACAATCATAATATCCTGTTGGATGAAAGACTGGCCAGCGGAGGGGCACAAAATTGACAGCTCTACATGTTGTCAGAGGCACAAAGGTTAATGACCTTCTTCCACATTTCAGGCAATGATCGACAGTTTATTAGGAAAAAATCTGGAGTAATGTTTGACGGATCCAGATTGAATTTCACTAAGCAACGGAAAACCAAAATAGAAAAGCACATGTCAAACTATGCTTACCACTAATCCTAGGTAATTTCCCGCAAGTGATGTAGTTGCCGATATACCCAGCTGTTTGTCCGCCGAGACTGAAGCCGATGACGTGGAACGACGCCAGGGCGAAGTGGTACGTATTGACAAGTTCATCTATCAGCTGTGCGGTACATTTGCCCACCAGTTCCGTGTTACGAGCCGCTTCTATGTAACAAGGCTCCCGTGCTATCGGGTTGTAGTCCACCGATATAATGTTGTAGTCGCAACACTCTAAGTATGCTGCAAGTATTAGGAAGTTATAATAATTGTGATACTGGTTTATGAAATTAATTGCACCAAAGAGAGAATGAGCATCATGCAGGAATAGCATTCTAATGAAGTTATTTATCAGTTCAGGACTCAAAGTCGACTTCACGTTAGTTGTAAATTAAAAAACTTAGTTTCAATTCACCATAAGTGCACCAAGTCTGGAACCAACTTTGGGTATGCTTTTCGGGAAATGCTTTCATCCATACTAATATTATAAATGCGAAAGTAACTCTGTTTGTCTGTCTGTTACTCAATCACGCCTCAACTACTAAACCAATTTGCATGAAACTTGGTATGGAGATATTTTGATACCCGAGAAAGGACATAGGCTACTTTTTACCCCGGGAAGTGACGCATTCCCAAGAAAAAATGGCGGACTAAGTCGCGGGTAAAAGCTAGTAGCTTATAAACAGCATCTTATCTTCGGACAGAAGAACTATTGCTAGCGTATTTTTTTCTTACCTGGTCTGATTTCATCGTTTGGTGCAAAGTCCTTGTGGCCCGTGTACCCGTGTATAAGTATCTTAACCGGCGCCTTTTCTACCCACGGAGCGTTTTTAATAGATTGCGGATTACTGACTGTTATCTGATGGGGTTTGTTGCTGTTTGCCCTGAAAGATTTGTAAACATAGAAACAATTAACCTGTAATAAGAGTAAATCTGAAAAACGTTGGATGAGCCTCCCAAAGTACTGGTCGACAGTGCTGCGGACCAATACGAAAATAATGAGACGAACAAAACTTGTACTGGAGAAACTGGCATTTGCCAACTCATAACAGAAGTGCAACGTAAAGGAAATCGTTTGCCCTATAATAACTACAATGAGGTCAAAAAAATATATAATAAAAAGTGAACGAAAAAGGATTTTTGGTTTTTTCCTCACCTTGTATACAACCAAAATGTTATATTTTTGTTAGGACATTCCATTGGTGGTTCCACGCATTCATCCGCAGTAATTATTGATATTTCACCTAGAGGAAATGTGATAAGATATATTTGCGTAGAAAAAAACTAGAACACTTTTAATCATGTGTGCTATCGGCTAATTAAACATTTTCTTCATATAGGTAAGTAATAAAGTTTCCAGACAATATTTGTAATAGATATCGCATTTATTGCTTGGGCAACATGTAATTAAAGTAAGCACTTAATTAATTCTTTACTGAAATATATTTTATTGGCGGTTTTAAAGATATTGTTTTACCTTCAGAAACACTATTGTTCATAAATTACTTAATTCTTTTTTTTTATTTTTAGCAAGCAAGTTTTTTCTAAGCTGTTTACGTGCTTTAATATAAATCTTAATCCATTTGAATTGTTATTGATAGAGGTTTAACAATTTAGTTTATTGATTTAATTATTCAACATCAATATCGTAAAAAATATATTTTGCAGGATTTGAAACTTTAATGTTCTAAATTATCACAACTGGTTATCTATACGAGGCACGACGTCTTCATAAAATGTTGTATTTTCTGTTGAACTAAATCAAAATCAATTATTTTTGTTATAAGAAATAAAAAGGTATCCTAATAATTGTTCGAAATATTTAAGTTATTTAATAATACTCACATACATAACAGAACAAAAACAAAATAATAAAAAACATTATCACGATATCATAAGCGTTCGGTAGCTAGAGGGCGGAGTTAACTGGCACATTAATATAAAAATTATAGAGCGCCTTTACTGTGCCGCAACTTCACGAATAACCCACAAAAACAGCTGACTAGAATAGAAAATATACTAGAGGATATTCCCCTAACAAATGTTTGTCTATGCATCCACGAGGTGCCACTAGAAGACTGGTAAAGTTTCTCGTATTGTGCCGGCTTATCGCTCAGCTAATATCTCTTTATTTACTGACAGTACTAAGGTATTAACGATACGAAGACAATTTATAGTTTTTATTACAGTTTGTTTACAACCCGACAAAAAGCAACATCAAAATGTGCGACTGACTTTTTCATACTCGGCTCCCATTGAGAATTCTAATGATAATTAAAATGCTAATATGTGACGTCACGATCAAAGAAACGTCTTTCTGTGATTTAAATCATCGAAGTTGATTGAACTCGGACTGTATTTTAGCAGTGATTGATGATGATTTTAGTCACATAGTATTGAACTTTGATATCAAACTAAATAAAATGAAATCGAAATCTTTCTTTAGCTTGAAGTATTTTACCAAGATCGCATTTTAATTTGCAGAAAGATTTGCTTTGGTTTTATGAGCAAAAATATTAGTTTGGGGAAAAAGTCTTTTCGCATTATGGTATTCGCATATATATTTTAGCATTATCGCATTATATATTTTATTACAAGTTCATACGAACTTGTAATAAAATCTCTTTGGCTTCAAGAATCACAAATGAGTACACGGTTCATTAGGTTTCTTTCAGTGAGCTCGTGAGGTACCCAAATATCGAGCGTTTTTGTGTAGAGAAAAGATTTACATAAAAGTTCATACATACTATAGTGCGAAAAGACTTTTTACCCGACCTAATATTACAAAATTGGTATGATGTGTAGAAACGTCACTCAATTTTAATAGGCACTCAAAAGTGTTTCTTTCTCTACAGTACGTTTAGAAATGACAAAGACAGCATGAGACTTGAGAGCACCGAAATCTGAGAGGCGTTTCAGTGCTCGATTGTTAATTTTATTGATGCTTAGAATGATGCGAAGACTTTTCCTGCAGTCAATACAAGATTATAGATTGAGAGTCACCTTATCAAAGATCTAACGATAACGTTTTCAATTACTACGGTGGTTTGTGTGCAGATGTGAATAATTAAATTTAACCCACCTCTGTTATTGGGAAATTGACAATCAATATTGTCAATTACAAGCCAAAGAGCTGTTGATTTTATCAATTTAAATAAGTTTTAATAGAAGCATGGCTGCTAATCAAATTATTTCTATAAAATATTCTGGAACCTAAATTAGAAAACCATCGCACACGTTAATTGTATGTTCATGTTGTATTCAGTAAAACAGAATCAAGAATTGTTAAACTTCGGAAAATGAACGGCTTGAATTAATTTGTCACTAGGTTGATCATGAAGTTAGTCAGAGAACAGCTAAGACCGACCAAATACTAATAATACTGGGACCCAGAAACACCTTTTTAAAATGTTGAACTTCACTGCAGTTGCCTAACAGGCCTCTGTCAGATTTTAATAAGAGGTTTTTTTGAAACTAGACTGAACCATACAAATGACATTAAAAAAATAGTCTTAGTAGTAAGTTTTTAATGAAACTACTTCGTTTTCTACCTCTATTAGGCGTAACAACCGCTCATTAGTGTTGTTGTTCCAAATTGTTATGTAAATGACATTGAAATTGTCGTAAGGGAACACGAGTGCTTATCATCTTATCATCGTTTTGTGAATTTTACCGGGCCTGCCTACTATTTAAGTAATTACCGTACGAAAACGATAATAAAATAAGGGCATTACTTCTGGTTTTAACGTTTATTCTGTATCCGGAACCATAAACTAGGTATGTTACCTTTATTGTCACACTATATTGTCAATCCTCTAATTAAGATAGCAAATTAAAATAATTGTATCATTGAAATTTCGCATACTGCGTAAAGTGCGTATGAATTTGAGTTCTTGAGACTTGTTTTATTGCACAGTTAGTCGGATTATAGGCTTTGTACGGCGCTTCAAAACAAGTAATGTATGCAAAATGTACCATTATAAAAATAACATGGCTTTGAATTAAAATGGCATAGCGTTTTCATTAATCTACTCATTTTATAGAAATGGTTTTAATAGCCAATGGTTTTTACTAGTTTATATCAGTACCTTGTATACCAGTATTATAATACTGGTATACAAGGTAATCATGTTTTGATTATGATTTTAAGTGTGTTAAATGTGACAAAGGATATTGAAATAAAAAGAAAAGTCGGTTTAAATTATATTTTATTTATGAAATCAGTCAGTTATTTAAAATTATTTAAAGTCATTTGGCACTTCACTAAATAATATGGCGATATAATCGATAACAGGTAGGAATGCTCTGAGTGCTCTCATCTCCGTCTGACATGGACTGGCAATGAAAATTTAAATATGAGAATAAATTGTACAAATAAACATTATCACATGGATTCCGTTCCACTAAATAAGCGTATTTATATACTATTTACATAAGACGGTCCAGTACAGAAGCTTTATACCTTCTAGTCAAACAATCAGAGCCCTTTAAATTTCGTGTTACAATTTGAACTAACAAAACATAATTCGTTGTCACAATATTTACACAAAACATTATTTTCGAAACATTATATTTACAACTTTATACACAATGAGGTTTCTTTTTTGTTGTACCAATTATTTGTAACATTATTATTATTTGTATATTAAAATGCGTGACAGACTGACAGTGCCACCTGCCACGTAAAATTTACGCCACGCGGGGACCCATCGAACGTCAAGCATTCTCCATAACGGTTGACATTCGATCATAGGTCCTACCGAATCATTAAGGTGATGTGAAGACACTTAATTTTCAAAGAATATAGACACAATTATTACTCATCTTATAATGAAATCATATAAACAATATATGGCAAGAAAATAGAGAGACCTTGATACAAGATCGCAACAATTTTTTTACAAAACCTTATCAACTAAGTTTATTTGTATTTACAATCTTATCCTAGACTATAATATTAGACGTATTCTTCCGAAGGCTTCGGCGTACCATTCTGCAGTCTAAGTGAGGAAGATATTCGTCCGTTTACTGAGTCAGGTAATTCTGCTATGTCTTTGAATACATCTATCATACTCTCAAAATTTGGACCCCAGTTGAATAAGTCGAGTGGTGCTGGTCCCCACCCGAGTGCTGCTGATGCCGGAGAACCGTTTGCTTGTCTGTATAGAGCTGAGCTTACGTGGGGAGCTAAATCATCATCAGATGCGACTAGAGTACTCAAAGAACCACGAAAAGAGGAGTCAAAACTCTCGTACGGTGGTGGCAATATAGGCTTTTTAGGATTACTTCCACTACTAACATTTTGTCTTCTAACATCTTCTAATTTATCTGCATTGATACTATTGTTATCATATTCAATTTCGGAGCAAGTAAAGCTGTCATTTCCACTTTCATCGTCCGAACCTGTAGAGCTCCTGTTATCGTCTGGTGGAGAATGATGTCTGTGCGACATGTGATGGCCGACTCCTCCTCCCCGTGGCGCTTCACTTGAACTTGACACTGCATCCAATGTAGACACTAAACTAGAGGTCCGTTGCCTTGCATTCATTCTTTCTATTTCTTCTGCAGTTAATCCTACAGCACCTGATCCGACAGAAACTACCTGCGGAACCTGTGGTGGAGCACTTGGAGTTTTCCTCCCTGCCGAAGAGCTCTGTCCACTGAGTTGTGACATAACTGGACTATTTAAGCTCCTTTCACTGTTACTATGGAGTGCATCCTTACCAACACCGCCAGAACTAGATGTGGTGGCTAATAAAGCGCTTTGTAAAGGCTTTCCGGAAATGTCGTGAAGAGTTAATATTCGGGGTTGTTGACTTAGTTCACTACTTGGTGATAATCGTGCAAGTGGAGTAGTTTGATGTTGTCTCGGCTGCGGCGGCGGTTGTGCAGCTTGTGGTACTCTTGACGGATATCCACTCGGATGATGCGGCGAATGCCTGTGCTGCGGCGTTTGATGTTTGTGATGGTAGCCCGCTATAGGCGGTGGCGTAGCTTTGTACTTTCTAACTCCCGCTGCTTCTCTAAACCCTTTATAGTGATAAACGATATCTATGTCAGAGGGCGCGATAGAACTGGCATTTTCTAGATCATAATGTTCGGGAACTTCTGAGTTTAGGTCTATTCCACTGGGATGATCGTGCGTGTGATGTGAAGTATTCGTGGACGGAGGCGGAGGTGGATGGTGGTCTTCTCTAAGAGCTGGACTTTTGCCAACAACTTCGCGTTCAATGATATCAGGGCGTTGAGGCCTTGGTGGATCGATATTCATGATTTCTCTGTCTTTGTATTTCTTTGATAACAACTCAGGGCCAACGATGTGACCCACATTTCGTGTTATATCCGCATTTTCAGACATGTAACTATTGAGGCTCGTGTCATTGTTATGAAGGTTCCGGTTCATTATACTATCGTTTGTGCCTGCGATTAAATTCGGTGCGTTCAACATAGCAGGGCCTCCGTTTTGCTTAGAATGTACCATGTTACTTTTGTTCGCAGATCCATTACCTTTTTCTTTCTTTTGTTTCCTAAGTCGATAAAAGATAATGGAAACTGAGATCGCAACCAACAAGATCACAAAGAATACTATGACAAGAGTTATGCCGATACGCAACGGGTGATTCTGAGCAGCTCCGACTCCGAAAGCGCTATGACAACCGTTTACAATCTTTCCTCGATAAACCGTTTCTCGGAAAATGCTTCCATTTCCGCTGAAGGGCTGGATTTCGCTGTTGATAGAAAAGTTTGCCAAACATCCCTCGAATTTATTTAGGCTTGATGTTGTTACCCATTCAGTTTTCACACCTCCCAATGATATAATTGTTAGGTAGGGATCGAGAAAATCATGCACGCCAGCTGCATCAAGCTCTTCGCCAACGTTCTCACTATCGACGAGCAGACGTATGCTTCTGCCAACTGAAACTAGTGTGATGTTATGCCAAGTACCATCAGACACATCGGCTTGTTCAGTTTGGCTCATGTTCACAACTGTGTTTTGTTTTGATGTGTAGATCACTTTACCTTCAATTAATTCAATCAGTGTGTAATATTTGTCCGTCGCTGAGTAAAATAAGACACCGTCTTTTCTATGTGTTCTAAAGAAGAAAGACAGAATCTTTGCGGGGCTATTGACTTTTGGTATTACTTTGCCAGATGATTTGCTGTTTTTCTTCGACCATCTGGTATTTCCACCGTAAAATGTTTCAAGCAGTTGCATCCTCCGGTGTTTTTCTGATATCGTGTATGTAATGAAACCACTTTCAGCAACTGAAATGGACTGAAGTGAATGAGCGCAGTCCGGTGATACGACGTTACCCTCACACTTGCACAAATTAGCTCTCCATCTATCTAAGCACTGACCGGAGCCACAAATATCCTTTTTATAACAAGCACCTTTTTCAGAACGTTCACATTTTGGTTCTACACTTCGAGATCTAATAGGATTGGTGAGGTTCAGCATGCGACCGTTTATAGTAATGCTGTGCATGCAGCCAACGAAGTCATCAGAATGTATTTGTCCTGGACGTTCAAGAACTGGATCTGCTTTCTGTAGACCACCAATCAGCAAAGGTTCATTGTTGAAGTTTAAGGTCCTGGAAAAGGAAAATTGTTTACATTAGTCAAATAATATTCTACAACATAATTTAATCACTTAAGCGACATATAAATCTATTCATAATTTAGTCTGATTCTGAACAAATAAAAGTGTTACGTACCCTGCTTGTCCGGTGTCATCGTCATAACAAGAATCATCGCCAGGCTCGCATTCAGTGCAGACATCTCCGTGGTCGGTACATGATGCCACGCTCAATGATATTACTCTCCCATTCCTTGTCGCGGTGAGCTTGTACCAGTTACCATCAGCCAGATTTTTATTTGAATTTGTGATAGCCACAGAAGTTATTGATGTTCTTGCGCCTCCAAATGAAAATGATGGCTTTCCGCTCAGCAACTCTATTGCGATAAAATCTGACCTTCCACCCGTTTGCGCTCCGTAATTATACAACAACAGAGCATCGGGTTTCGTCGTGGCAAATATGATAGTTATGTCGTTAGTTGATGCGTCCAGTGATGGGAATTGCATGTACGATAGTTCACCGAAACCAAATGTTGTACTCTCGCAGTGAGTTCCGTAACGACCGTTAGTGCAGCTGCATTTATAGCCAGGTTTTAGGCTTATGCATATTCCTCCATGCATACAAGGATTAGGACGGCACGAGTCCACCAGAGCTTCGCAGTGATTACCGCGGTAGCCAGGGCGACATAGACAGAAGAATGAATTCCTATCTGCGCTCTCTTTGCAAGATCCTCCGTTTTTGCATGGGTTGCTACTGCATACATCGTCCCTTTCCAACTCACACGTTTTACCGTCACGGCGCGCTGGACATGTGCATGTGAAATCGTGACCTTGTTTTCGACATTGTCCGCCAAATCTACAAGGGTTAGGTGAGCAGGGATCTTGACGTTTTTCACAGTTGCTGCCGATGAAACCATCCGTACAGTGGCAAATATATTCATGTTTCACTGAGGGTGAAGACAAAATTAGGGAGGAGCTTTCAATTATTCTCGTATCTTCCAACACCCTGATTGAATCTGTACACTGACCACCATTTTGGCATTTTTGTGAGGCACATGGAAAGAAGGACACTACAATCTGTCGTTTTAGTAACTTAATTATCTGCATTTCCTTTGTTTTCAGGTGCTTTTCGGTGATTTCTCTTTTCCATATAGAGTTATTACCCTTTGTTGCTATCGTTAAATCTAAATGGCCGTCTACTTCATTGATGCTGTACAAATAAATACTTTCTCTGCTCTTAAGATCTTCTTTTAATATTTCTAGTAAGCTTCGATAGTAGTAAGTGAGGAAATCAGATGCCGTCATATTTAAAATTCGTAATGTAATAGACTGCTCTACAGTATTGTTGTCAAAAGAAAAGTATTCGACACTAATGGACGACACGACGTCTCTGTGAACGCCATCATTCCCGGATACGGAAAAGGAATATCCTTGTCCAGGTTTGACAGCGTTGGTGTAAAGATTACATCCTGTTCTAATGTTGAGTAGTGACAACGTATTTTCAGAAGTCGATTCTTTAATAATTTTGCATTTGTAGTCGCCCACGATATCAGGATCATTAGGCTTAACATTAGCAATTTTGCCTCGGGGGACCTTGTTGTTGAAAGCATAGACCACAATGTGCGCAGATCTAGGTGTTGGAGGATTGTCGTTTCTATCCAATACTTTTATCGATATTGTGTAATTCGATTTCATGACTGGATTGCCGCTGTCTTCTATTTGTATAACTACTTCCAAGTTAGGTGTTAGCTCTCGGTCGATCTTCTTAGTCGTCAAAAGCACTCCAGTGTGTCTGTGCACTTTGACATAGCTTTGATGTTTGCCTCCTACTATAGCATAGGAGAATGGTGCTCCGTTCGGTGGAAGATCGGGATCAGTAGCAGAGAGTGTAGTTATACTTGTATTTGGAGGTTCGTTTTCATAAACGGACCCTTGGAAGCTCGATATATCAAATATGGGGCCATTATCATTGATGTCAGTCAGAGATATTTTGACGGTAGTCGTACCAGTCTGTGGCGGAACTCCTGTATCAATAGCACCAACTATCAACGAATAAACTGGCAACGTTTCTCTGTCTAAATGCCGAGCTACTTCAATTTCACCGGTCTGAGGATCTATTTTGAAGTCTTGATTAGTATTTCCTCCAATTATAGAGAAACTGAATTGGTTATTTTGTGGGCGTACATCTTTGTCTACTGCTTGTACTTGAATTACTTCTTGACCGATCGCTGCACCTTCTGAAATAGTTGCCTCGTAGTAATGATGCAAGAATTCAGGTGGATCGTTACCGTCTTGAATCGATATAATAACTTGGGCTTCATCAGTGTCATTCCCGTGAATGCCACCAGAGTTTTTCGCCAAAACTGTCAATACAAATCTATTTTGTGTTTCACGATCCAAATAACGCGCTACTCGAATAACGCCTGTTTGTGAATTTATGCTAAAGCCCTTGTCATTACTAGATCCAACAAACAAGTAATAAATAATGCCATCATCTCCGTTGTCCTGGTCAGTAGCTTGAATAACGCCCACATTTGCTCCAACTTCCGCAGATTCTGACACGTCGAAGTGAAATACAGGCTGCTTGAATTTAGGGAAGTATTCATTCACACCTGTAATGTGAACTATTACTTTCGTAGTGTTTCTCATAATCGAGTCCGGGTTTTCAGCCCTGATTTCTAACACATACACGGTTTTCTCTTCGTAGTCAAACACTTCTTTAGAAAATATTTCTCCGGTATTGACATCTATGTGGAACAATGAAGCCATGTCGTTATTTATGAAATATTTAATGATAGCATTCTTTGGCGAGTCAATATCAACTGCTGTTACTTTGTATATGAAGCTGTTGACTGGTGAATTTTCTGGTAAATATGCAACGTATTGAGTTTGGTTGAACTGAGGAGCATTGTCGTTTATGTCTGTCAAAATAATTGTGAGGGTTGCGACGGCTTCTTTAGGTTTAAAACCAAGATCTTTAGCAGTGATATTCAGACGATACTCTTGAATGGTGTCGAAGTCAAGAGGTCGCAATATACTGATGTCACCTGATATTGGATGAATTTGGAATTCTTCGCCAGCGTTACCAGATGAGATCGAATAGCGTACAATGCCGTTAGGTCCTTCATCTTCGTCACTGGCTCTAACGGTCAGGATCGAGGATCCTACAGGTTCATTTTCGGGTACAATCACTTGATAACTGAGGGCTGTAAATCTGGGACTATAGAAGTTTTCACCAGTTACAACAAATATGACGGTTGTCTCGTCAGATTGTGGTGGGACACCTCTATCAACTGCTTTCACTTTAAGTTCGTAGAATTGTCCCATGTAATAAAACTGTTTGTTTACTACTATCCAGCCATTTCTCTTGTCGATACCGAGATATGCAGTTCCATTACCGCCGTGGATGTAATATTCTACTTCGGCATTTATACCGAAATCCATTGTATCTTCAGCAGTTAGCTTTATAATTCTTTCTCCTGGCAATGCGTCTTTTGGTACAGGCACAAACTTTTCATGAGATTTGAATTTAGGAGCATTGTTATTGGCATCTACGACGTTGATTGTCACTAAGCATTCAGAAGACATAGGAGGCTTCCCATTATCTGTGGCCACAACTATCACCGAATATGTATTTTCGGGCGATGAATTAATTAGTGTTCTCTTGTAATTCATCATGAATTTACTTAATATCTCGCCTGTCGCTGGGTCAATCGAAAACAGATCTGAGGGCTGTTGTAAAGAGTATGATATTATTGAGTTAGGACCCTGCTTGTCTCTATCTGTGGCAATAACTTGGCCAACAAAGCTGTTTTTCTTTTGTAATTCTGGGAAGTTAAAACTGTAGAATGAATATTCGAATTCTGGTGCATTATCGTTTTGATCTTGAATGGTGATAGTCAAAGGTGTTTCAGAACGCCAGGCCCCGTCAGTTGCTGCTACTTTTAGAATATACTCGTCTTGAAGTTCTCTATCCAATGGGCGAGCAACAGTAACGTTTCCAGTTATTGGATCAATCACAAACTTCTCTCCCGGATTTTCAACAAAACTATACGTAGCATTAGCATTAGGACCTGAGTCTAAATCTGAGCTAGTGACTCGTATCACAAAAGACCCGATTTCAGCATTTTCTGTTACATTGACACTAAAAAGTCTGGTGAATCTTGGTGGATTGTCATTCTTATCCAATACGGTTACAATTACCGTAGAAGTCCCCACTAGCTGCGGAACTCCATGATCCACAGCTTCAACGATTAGTTCATAGAATGGAATAGACTCACGATCCAATGCAATGTTTGTGTAAATTTCGCCATTTTCAGTGTCAATTCTAAAGGTTTCGTCGTAATCATCTACCAATTTGAATGATATTCTACCATTTTCATTTGAATCATCATCATGAGCTTCAACTTTAATCACTAATTGTGGTGGAGATTCTTCTTCAAGCACTGTTGCATTGTATAATACGCTATTTATTACTGGAGCGTTATCATTTGCATCGGTCACTTTGATTTCTATTTCTATAAACGATTTCAACGGTGGATTGTCGGAATCTCGTACTTCGAACCAGACTTCGTATAGAGGCATAGTTTCATAGTCAAGACCTTTACCAGTAATAAAAACTTCGCCACTCATCGGTTCTACTCTCAGTGCGTCTCCAACATTACCGCCTGCAATGCCGTACTGTAATAGTCCAGTTGGACCCTTTTTAGGAGATGTAGCAGATAATCTTGTTACTAAAACTCCTTCTGATGTATCTTCAGAAAAAGTAAAGGTTAATTTGTTTGTTACGGTGAATTTCGGAAAATTCTTTACAGATTTTGGTATCAGTATCAGTTCAGCAGTACTTTGTCTTGGTTCTACACCACTATCCATTGCTATTATCAATAAATTAAAAGTGGGTCCAGTTTTGTCCTTATACTTCATTAGATTGTCATTCGCCTTTATGACGCCAGTTTCCCGATTGATTGTGAACAGATTTTGATGCTCGCCTTTTAAATCATAAACGATTTTCTTGTTCAATCCAATATCATTGTCACTGGCTTTGACTCCGAATACGAAGTCTCCTTTGACGGTTCGATCAGAGATATGTGCTTCATAAACTGGATGGGCAAACGTTGGTGTGTTATCATTCTCATCTTCAACAATGATTGTGAGATTAGCAGTTGCTGTTCTAGGGTCAGTGGTTGATGAATCTTGCGCCATTATGATAAGATAGTAAACATCCCAGTCTTCTCTATCCAAAGTTGCGTTAGTTGTGATAACGCCAGATGAAGAGTCAATTTGAAATCTTTCAGACTTATCACCGAGAAGACTGTATCTAATCTTAGCATTGTTTCCAACATCTTTATCAGTAGCTTTTGGACTTAGGATGACTGTTCCCGGTAGTAAGTTTTCTTTTACATTTGTTCTGTAGCTCTGCCTTTCAAAGTCTGGACTGTTATCATTCACGTCTTGTACAACAATTTTGACTGTTCCTGATCCTGTCAGTGGAGGAGAGCCTGTAAAAAGCAAATTTTTTTTGTAAAAATGACTTAATGTTTAAAGTGGTGTATATTAAATGGTAACGATAAAATGTGTGTCGCAACAGCAAAGTTTGGGAATAAAGAGGTATAATTTTAAATAATATAAATCGTAACTGTCGTAACCAAACAATACATTGCAACAAAAGAACATCATAAAAAGTCGTTACAACAAACTCCAAAGAGATAATATGCAAAATATGCATGAAGACCATAAAAGGTTATAACTGAAATCATGATAATAAATAAGATTACAATCAGAAATTAGAAACTACCAATAAACGTATATTGTTCATAAATGTTTTGCAGACGTCTAAGTAATGTAGCATAAATAGAGACTTTTATAACAACGTCTATTTACCTGTATCCATTGCAACAAGTGCTAGGGTGTATTCATCTTGAGCTTCACGATCTAATGTTCTTAACAAGGAAATTTGCCCCGACGAGGCATTTATTTTGAATAGGTCTGCATCTCCTTCCTTTATGAAATAGCGGACTTGATTATTAAATGGTGGTGAATCAGCATCATAAGCATGAATTGTTATTATGTATCCGCCGTTAGGAGGAATAACATTTTCCATTACGTACGCTAAGTACGGTGAATCAAGAAACGTGGGTGGGTTATCGTTTATATCTTGAATTGAAATAGATAATTCAGCCGTATCGAATCTCACATCGTCTTTGGCACAATCCTCGGCTCTGATCGTAAGCATGTACCGGGACTTCCTTTCGAAGTTGAGATTTTTAGCAACTCTAACAATACCCGTATCTTCACTTATACTGAAATCTCGATTTTCATCTCCCGAAGCGATCGAGTACCTAACCCTTCCGTTTGCTCCTTCGTCTATGTCTGTGGCGGAAACCTGCAAATGTTGAGAAAGTTCAATTATTAACCTGATTAAATTAAGTGTGGGTAATTGTTATTCTTATTATTATTGAGCAACAAGACGGCCCTACACGCGTACCCGTGGGATTACAAAGTTTTTGTTGTGGTACTTATATATCGTCTGGAAACAATTATCGTCTATATATAAACGCTTTCTATGTTACTTTGCTCATTTATTATTTATATTTGTAATGATTTCATTTATTTACCTGCAGCACGCTTGCTCCAATACTAGCATTTTCGGGAACAGATGCGCTGTACTGTTTAGGATCAAACACAGGACTGTTGTCATTTTCATCCAAAATGTTAATTTTTATTTTCGACTTTGTCACATTTGGTGGGTCACCCCTGTCCTTAGCTGTAACCGTCACTGTATAACTAGCTTTTAACTCTCTGTCCAGTTTTCCTGTAGCTCTAAGAATACCGTCAACGTTTCCCAGAGAAAAGTATCCATTAATTTCCGGATCTGGCGCCATAAAATATTCAACATAACCATTCCTTCCCTCATCTTTGTCGACAGCTTTTATTGTCATTACGACGGTATTCAATGGTATGTTTTCGGATACTGTTGTTATATTGGGTGTAACAAACTCAGGTGCCATGTCATTGACATCCTTAAGTTGTATCGTAACCTGTAACAATAAAAGCCTTTATCATAAAAGTGTGTGAAAACGAAACATAAACATAATAATAAAAGTGAGATAAATGGAAGTACAGTTCCAGTGGAGAAATACTTTTTGATTCAATACTGGCCGGATAAAGTCAATAGGATTTTATTGTTTTTATTTTATTTTGAAAACGACGTCATGTTACGTTTCTTTGAATTCTATTTGAAGTAAAATAATAAAAGCTAAGCGCGCCCTATGCTTCCGTCTGACTTCATCAGAGGTACATTGTGAAATGCAACAATAGGAGAAGTCAACAATAGCTCGTAATGAACGTGATTTTTATATGCGTTTTGAATATTTCCTGTAAAGTTTACTTAATTAGATGACTGTTATTTCTAAGGTATTTTGATATTGTAGAGATACATTTTTGGATAATTATCAACCAATCTTTCAATTTTATTACTTCATCGTACTTCGACTAAACAATTTGAAATAAAATATTCATATAAATAATTATGTTGAAGATTATACAGAAAACGCTACTGGCTGGTAACCATTCATGTTCGACGATTAACAAATTATATTATGATCAAGTGGGTTGTTTTAAAGATACGATGATTATGGAAAAACATTTTGAAATTATCATAAATTCAGTATACATACCTGGACAGTGGAAGAGAGCTGTGGTTCAGGAGGCTTAGCCATATCTTTAGCGGTTACAACAAGATTGTAAATGGGTAGAGTTTCTCTGTCCAGAAGCTTCGCTGTATAGATCGTACCGTTGTCTGCTATCGTGAAGTCTTGTCCGTCATCCCCCGAACTGATGCTGTATCCCACTTTGCCATTTAAACCTGGAATTTTGTAATTACATATTTATTATTTATCGTTTTGGTGACATAAACACAGTTCTTTGTTGTGTGAGCTTACTGTAACTTACCTCTTGTAGTCCTTTGATTGCATTGAAATAAGAATGTTGGATTAGAGCCTGTTTAATTGTTTTGCGTTACCGCTAAAAGCAAGTAGTTGACATATAAATAATTGTATTTACCTGAATCCAAGTCTGTAGCGCTTATGGTAACGACTGATGATCCGATGGGAACGTCTTCAAGAATTTCATTAGAAAAGCTCATGGGGTCGAATATTGGTGCGTTATCATTGAGATCAATGACATTTACGTAGACAGTGACAGTACCAGATAGAGATGGATGCCCGCTGTCTTGCGCCTGCGCTACTAATATGTAATGTTGAGTCTGAAAAAAAATATTTTCCTATTAATAAGTTTGAAAAATACATATAACAATGCCCTGAAAAACAATGCAATTGTCCCCTGTAACCTGTCACCCACCACATACAACCATACAAAACATACATAATGTAATTATGTTCTGCAGGTATGCAAGTATCTCAGACTGCTTTGCTAAATGGCGTCTTAAATGACGAACAAGAAAATCAGGACTTCAAAACAATGCATTACACAAAGTACGGACGGTAACATTTTACAAATGACGGCGGCATTCAGATTTTCCATATAATAGGACACCGAAGCTTCCCAGCTATGACAAGCTCCCTCATTCGCGGATCGTGGAGCGAGATGGCGATTTAAAAAACAAGTAGTGGTCGCGGAATCCGGCTCGGGGATGTTTTGCGGACGGCCGCTTTGTCCGACATTGTTCGAGCCTTAATTTCGATGGCGGATCGAGCGGGCAAATGCCGAATATGATGCGCGACGCGAAAAAACTGTACCGGGATGAAATTAGCAGCTCTCTAGCGGGGTACGCGGAATTGGCGGGCGGTCGAGAGAACGAATGTACCCAGCGAATTGTTTTTACTAATTAGCGAGGCCGGCCGACTTGATGAGTCCAGTGCAGCGTTCGGCTCGCGAACCACGCTCTTATGCGTCGCGCCGAAGACTCGCAATACTCGCATCCGGCCCTCGCAGACAAACTTAACGAGAAGATAATTTTTAAAAACAATGGGACGAGTTTTTTTTATGTTAGTGTACTGAAAAAGTGTGTGGAGCAATGTAGCAGGTATGCGCACTAGCACGCGTTGATTGTGTACAACACGCGACTAGCGCACTGCACACCTACGACAGATACTTCGCGCAATGTTTACATATTTATTTAAAGCGAACAAACTTGATACACCCTTCTTAAGTAATTAATTTCATCGCTTTTTAGTGTAGTAGCACGTTAATTTGCATCTATTAATATTTCGCTGTTATTTAAAGTTCAATTAACTAATACAAAATTCCTTTCAATATACATTTAAAACAAACCGAGCTAACTGCTGAAACATTTATGGTTGTCGCCTAATTTAGCAGCAGCGACGATGAGTGAGAGAACAATAGTTAATTGTAAATCAGTTTTAATTAATATTTTCAAAACAGAAACGCAGTTCGTCGCCAATAACTCAGCGCGGTTCAATTATAGCTCGCTCGTCCTGCTCTAGAGACCGTCCTACTTAATAGCTTTCCTAAGTTCACTAAACAAGTTTTTAAATTACGCCCGAGCCTACAGCGACATTTTCATTTATCTCGGAGTAGTAAATATTTGTTTGAAATGCCTTAGAAGTATTGCACATAAATATAAAATCCCCTCCTACCTAAAACAGAAAAATTACAAAACGACCTCTGATTTATGTCCATAGAAAATTTAACGACTTGTTTGTCATTTTACTACGGCATTGATGAGTACAATAAGGCGGCTGCGACGAGAGTAGCCGCAAAAACAGGTTAAATAGGCTTTATGCTGGAAGACGTTTTGTGAAAAAAACTTTGTGCATATAACATATAGGTACGTGACTTTCGAGCAAAGCTTTTTGCTTCGTGCCATTGCGATATTTTTTTGCTATTCTTAAGAAATTAACATGTAAATGCTAAATTCTATAGGGTAATAGTATGTATCCGTAGCGCTTCATCGCAATGTGATTTCCTTTAACCTTGTAAGGTCTTCATTTTCTGTGTTTTTATCTCAATGGTCCGGATCATTTGCTTTCTTTTTAAGACTTTAAATACAATTGATGATAAATGTACATATATCGCCTACGCCTATTGGAGCTAGACGTGATGTTATGTTTGTATGTATGTTTTAAAGACTATAAACATAATTGATGATAAACGCTATATAGTATGCTAACTCCGTGAAACAACGTTTCATTAAAAACTTAAACTACATTCTGAACGTAGCCCAATTATTTAGCATGAGCTACCTATATTCAGCATTAATATTGAGCAAGTCGTGGCTGGCTCGTTTCATATTAAATACCTACTAGCCTAAAGGCAATACTGTCCTTGGCTGTTAAATTGCGTGTATTCTACAAGCGATATTTTTCATGGGCTATCATAAATTTAACTCATTCCTCTTTTACTTTTGCGGAAAGCCATTAATGTGCGTTGTCCATCATGTTGGTTCACCGCGGGCATGCAGATTATCACATAGATAAACAAACGGATCTCATATTGTTCATTATGCATAAATATTTTTTTAAATGGCAAATTCTTTCACGCAATATGCAAAGCATCATCGAATTAATATAGGTATATACTGAAGAATCGGCTATTCTTTTTTTAATATGTTTAATTCTTAATATCTACAGTTTCCTACTAAGTTTTTATGTTTATGTTATTATGTTTTCCGGCTTAGTTGTCGTACAGATGAGTAGCAAAGTGGCCACCAGCGACTTATTTTTTTATTAGATTTAAACATCGGATTATCGTATCTTGTATTAACAATAACTAAACTAATAATCTTATTTAGAACTACTTAAAAAATTGACGTTGCCTCTGAGAGGCCGAGCGGTCATTGCCCTCTTCAAGATCTATGTTACGATAATTCTTTCAACCGCAATGTATGGCCGCGAGCACTGAGGGGCGGCGCGGGGCACATGTGAATCGGTACAAAACACTATAAATAGTTATCCACTTTAAAAATTGCAACTTACACGAAATTATTATAAAGTATCATGGGCGTGCAGGTGAACGAGATCCTTCGAAAGATCGAGCCAGGACTGTATGCCTGTGTGGTTTACTCGTCGTGCAAAACAGAGGCAAACATTGAGCCTCACATTCATTCTTGAACACATACAAAGTAACGAAGTTTTTGCTTGTTTTTACGCTCTTGCTTTGTGTGGCAATGTACATAGCTATTCATGTAAAAACAAACTACCCTAAACCTTTTCTAACAAGTAAACTCACGGTTAGTTCATTAGCGATGTTTATTGGCAATCTAAAAGTATGAACCTAATCATATCCTATTCTTATCTAACCTATATTTGGGTTAGCGTCTGTCAGCTGAAACTGTACAAGTCACATAAACACAGCTCATAAAATAATGAGCATCTCTCAAACTGTGTAATGAAAGGCACATAAAGTAAGCGCCAATTTTCAATATTGTTCGTATGTAATATGCAAATGAAAATATTAATATTTTATTATACAAAAGGTACGTTAAAACTAATTTGCACCCATACAAAAGGTTTCAACATTGTTAAGCGCAGACAACGTCCATGAATTTAAAGATCCTTAACACTAGCGGTGCTGTAGTCATAAATTATTGTAGACGAATACTGATTACAATCTTTATTATTCAAGGAATTTTATAAAAAATATCTTGTCATGAAATGCAAAGAGAAAATTTTGATATTGATCTATATCTTAACTGTTATCGAGAAGCTCCACCAGGGTGTACTAAATATATGTAGTTATGCAAGATTGTATTGTATTATATTGTAATAACTAGCTGACCCGCGCAACTTCGCTTGCGTCACCTAAGAGAATGGGTCAAAATTTTCCCCGTTTTTGTAACATTTTTCGTTGCTACTCCGCTCCTAATGACCGTACCGTGATGTTATATAGCCTATAGCCTTCCTCGTTAAATGGCCTATCTAACACTGAAAGATTTTTTCAAATCGGACCAGTAGTTCCTGAGATTAGCGCGTTCAAACAAACAAACAAACAAACTCTTCAGCTTTATTATATTATAGTATATAGTATAGTATAGATAATTGTTTGTAATTTATTAGAAAACGAAAGTTTAAATTTCCGATTATAAACGATTGGGTACAAATGTTCGTTTCATTTTATAATTATCTTTATTTGCATTACAACATTAATTGTATTCAAATAATTAATTAAGTGGTAATCGAGTCTTTATTTAACACGCACAGGTCTTTAAAGGAACATGCATAAAAAATAAAAATATTCATCGTACAATTGTTATTTATTACTGACCGGTAATCAAAGATTGGATTGGAATCAATCAGACTATTTTCGTACATGGAAGGGCGGCTACATCCATGTATCCTAGTATGTTTTTCGAATAAGTAAAATCAGACTTTAAGGTCTTGTCCTTAAAGTTCAAGATAGGCAAACCTTTCTGAGATCATTATTTGCAAAAATTGCAAATGTGCTATTTAAAATCGGTTTTTGCAACCCGAGATCAATATGCCAAGGCCTATCTAGTGGATCAACTTTGTTTTTTGATCTTTCGCAAATATTTTCCACGGTAATCACTTAATCTATTTTAAGTGTTTTTAATTGCACATTTAGCCCGTTGTTTACGATGATGTCGCGCCACTTTACGATTGTTTTTAAACTTGTGCCTCCACACTCCGAGCGCTCGCGCTGTCGTATCCGAGGGCAGGTTATTGTCAATATACGTAAGTATACTAAACTCCATCGTTTTAAAGTCCAATTAACGTTTGCTGTCATTTTATTTTCGCTTTGATTCGTCGACGGGTGAGCAGTAAGCATGCGTGCCGTATACTTGACCTTAATCTCTTTCTTATCTTGAGTAGGAACTTTTTTTTTGTTATTACACGTCGTAGAGTTTGTGTGAAGTTCTCTAAAAAAGTAACCGTTATTCTACTAATGACTAATCTACGAACCTTCCAGTTGGACTGACCAATAGTTTCACAATGGGAAATAATTAAGCAAGTAAACAGGTTTCTTACCTCTTCGTAGTCGAGCCTAGCTGTGAGTGTGAACACGCCTGTCTGAGGGTTGAGGGAGAAGACGTCGTTGGCCCAGTCGGAGATGACGGTGTAAGTCAGCTGAGCGTTAGGTCCTGTGTCGAGGTCAATGGCCGTGACGGTACCGACGGTTGCACCTCGAGCTGCATTTTCGGGTATGTCGAAAGAGTATGCGCTTTCCTTGAACACGGGTGGATTGTCGTTTGTATCAGTTACCTGAAAAATGTTGATATTTTTTTATAATTTATTTACAAAAAATCAACATAGCGGTTTAATATCTCGGTAGTAAACAAGACAAGAAGTCTAGATACATAACTTACTCAATCAATTATGTAAAATAAATTTTAAAATACTGAAAGATATCCTGTACAGAAATGTAAAAGCCTCAATGATTAGTTAATCGGTGGTCATCCGTCGAGTAGACAAGTGGATGCAGGCACTATGATAAGAATCCTACTGATTTGAGCCGACGCGGCAATGGACCGAGATGCAGATGTTTGTAGTCATGTACACTCGTCAACAAAACGTTCCGTCAATAATTTTAATCGTTGTTATACGATTTATCTTGACATTAATAAATTGCCGTTGTTTTTATTAATTGTCGTTGTTTTATTATTACCGAATGGATATAAAGATTTACTGCCAAATTAATTACGAATTTCTTTAAATAATTTCTTAGGTAAGTACCATCTTTTATGAAAGAAATGTTATACTTAAAAGTATACTGAATTTATGCAAGATTAAGTAATATTTAATAACAGTTTCGTATAAATATAAAAAGCGAAACATAATCACGCAATTTTTTTAGTATACCTAAATTGCACAAACATCGGACGTTCATATATTTTAATGTTTAGGACTCGTGGCTTATTATCTATAAAGTTTATGATCAACTGTTTAAATTTCAAATATAATCATAATAAGATTGTCCATCGATTAAATCGAAACACTTGTGTTAACGAGTGTACATCTTATGTTACAAGATCTAAATATCTTTATTACGAGTGCATGTAACTTGAGTTACACATAAAAAACAACTAAAACAACAAACCTGAACAACGACTGTTACATCCGTGTACTGAATACCATCGTCAGCTCTCACGATCACTTGATACTCCGAAATCGTTTCTCTATCCAAAGGATCTTTTAGAGTTAATAGACCAGTTTGTGGGTCTAACGAGAATGGAGTTATTTCGTCATTCTGTATGCTGTACGTGATTGTTCCGATCGTGTCAGGGTCTTCAGCAACTATGTTGGCTATCCGCTGGCCGGGAGCCAAGTCTTCGGAAGCCAAGTAAGCCGGCGGGATGTTTTTGAACTCCGGCGGACTGTCGTTCTTATCCAGTATCACGATTTCCACCTGAAAAAGAAGATATTTGTTAGTTTACTTGTATTCAAAACATAATTAAATACCCCACAATGTATTAAGTTGCAAAATTGCAATAAAGTTGTATCATATTATATGCAAAGTGAATAATCAACACATTCCTAATTTTCCGTCTAAAAACGTTGCCTTTTAGAGTAAAACAATGCGACTAAATAATAACGTATTTAAGCAACCGTCGACTGGCATAAAACAGACGCAGAAGTCTGGTGATGTTTTATTTATAAGGTTGGCACAAAATCGGCCACTTTAACACAGTATAAGAACACGAACCAAATTAATAATTCTAAAAATGCAGCCAGCGAGCGAGTCGCTCGACAAATGTGTGACTCCGCTGACCGTCGCGTCGCCCGTTGTTCGACAGACGGGATGACAAAATACGCCCGTACCCATCTTATTTGATGCTCACCAACTTCGATAAACGATTGTTTTATTTCCTTTTAACTGTATCGCTTGGAACTAACAGTAATCCCTGATTTCGTTGTTAAATAAACAAGTCATATTAAAGAGTTTTATTTAGGTAAGTCATTATTCGCCTGCGTATTCTAACAAACATAAATTAACAAGATAAATCTTTGAATAGATACTTATTTAAAGCTCTGGTTCAATGTATTTACAGAAGATTAAATATGCGCATTTAATAACTAATATTGAACTTTGTTCAGAATAATTAGATCATCAAACGTGAAAGATTATTAAAATATTTCGGACAACATAAAAGGATTGAATTGAAAGAAAATCAAAAATAATTTGTGAGTAGGATGCATCGCATTCAACGTTAGTATATGTGATACTAAGTGCATTCATCAATATGATTAATGGAACAGTTTTTTTCCTTTTTTGTAATTTAAACTTTTTCTACTTTTTTGGTGGGCCTTGTTTTTTCTTTCTTTATGTTTATGGATGGAGGATTTTTGATGAGTTTTTGTTTGAATATTTTGCAAAGATTGATTACATCAGAATAATTACGTATTGATCGTCGTTAATAAACAAATGATAGATTGTGTTGTTTTTCTCTCGGTGAATCAAGGAAAGTATTGGACGGTTGATTTTTTAAATGCCTCTGATGTGGTTATGTTTTACTAAGAGACGTTAAAATGGAGTTAAAGTGTTTAATTCCCACTTGATGAGATGAATTAGATAAGATTTATGAAGTCAGAGGCGAGCTTTACAAGCGTGGCGGGTGGACGTTTACAAAAAACCATTCGAAAAGAACTCGACAAGTCAACAAAGGCAGAGAGAAGTAAAAGACTAAAACGCACCAGTATTTCGTCATTGGTACTGTGAAGCACGAAGTATTCGGGACACAATGATCGGAGCCGTCACAGATAAGAACAGGCCGATTGTAGAGAGTTCCCTGCCCTCGGCCCGGTGAGGACAGGCTGCGCATTTGTTATGATGACTCAATCTTTTCTTTGTATCTGGACGAGGGTGCCGTCTAAAGAAGCCTCCATAGAAAACATCCTGACGCCTACGATATTCTACGTAAGAGAAGCAGCAATTAACGTTGATTGTGTGAACTTTACTGTCGAGGAAATAAATTGAAACGTGTTAATAAAATTTATTGTTCAGAAAATAAGAATGCATGAGAAAAGTCGAGGATCGATTGTAAACATTTACCTTTATAGCGTTACCGAACAAATTCCCAGCGGGTTTATTAATTTCTGAATAGAGGTAATATAATACGGAAATGACAAAGTTTGTACATTTAATTGTGTTACTGGTGGCGGTCGGCGCCGGGCCCGCGCTCGCGCGACATGTTCGACAGCCGGGGAGTCTCCGAGGTGTGTGTAAAGTGTTATACCATCAAACACTGTATTAAATTGTATGAGAAGGCAAAACGCGACTTGTTGACCGCTATCGGCGGAGCAGCGGTGGCGTGCAGCAGACATAAACAAGCGACGAGCTAGCAAGCGCAACATACTTCACAACAAAAAGGCTAAAAAGATTTATTATGGACAAAAACGTTAGGTACGCGTAGCTCGTCTGACCGAGAGCGCTAGTGGACCCCCTAGAGCTCATGTTTGAAGTAATCGATTAAGGGAAGAGAAATGACAGTACGTCGGTTTATTGGGATCGTCGATTAGTCAAGTTTCGATAATTGATTGCGCTCCGCTACTAGATTAATAAGAAATATTGAATGTTTCCTTGTAGCTTGCGTGTCTTGAATAATGACCCGTACTTAATAGACGTAAAAAATTGACAATATCAAAACTTGAACATCTTATCGGTTGAATCTATCGGGGATATAAATTGTAATATAATTTACATAATACTTAGTTGGAAAACCATTAAGTTTCTTATATACTAACACCTACGAGTTCTGTAATCGCCGCATTGAACTAGAACCCATGCAATTATCGTAGTTTAGGAAAACGAATGTTGCTATTGGATATAACTGCTGGTACTTAATGTTTCCGTTGTTGATAAAAATACAATGTGGATTATGCATAAACAGCGACATGATCATTTGAACTCGTGGAAAACGAGTAGTGATTGCACTTCAGGAAATTACATCTTACTTACTTAGGATTGCATCATCTAAGTTAGAGTAGATAGCACGAAATAAGATGTAGCGCGATTTTCTAGTCTTGGTACTATCAATAAAAGAACATAAAATATTTTAAACAAATTTAAAACATAATAAATGTCGAATACACTCGGGGTGCAAAAAAGTTTTCAATATTTCTCGCTATTTGGTCGTCGATTGTCGATAGTGTTAGAAAAGTTTTGCGGCTTTGGAATCCTATTATCACAAAAAAGAGCAATCTTGAAAAGAGCGCTGTTTACCTTTAGAACATTCATCCACGAAATGCAACCAACAGAAGTTGTTGGTTGCATTTCGTTTACCTATAAGTGTGTATCATTGAACCTTATCATTTTAATAGTAATAATAGTCACAATATTGTAGTACTGTGTAACATATAAATTTTTATTGCATGTTTCATACATTCGGATGTATTGCATCAAGACTTGTACGCGGTCGCTCGATGGCACTTACTACATGATTTATCCCCGCTATAACTTACACAGATTATTATTGAAATGGAAATTACGTGTAGAAAACGATAAATGGACGCTATTTATCTAATTCAAGCTTTGTACCAACGAAGAAAAAGTACACAAGTTTAAAAATTCCTCTCACTTTTCTGTAAAATGTAAGCTCCGACATTCATGAGAAGTTTTCAAATACCTGCGACGGCGGCTGCATTTTAATACACTTTGCAACCCATTTATCGTTACAAATACGATAAACTGATCGTGCTATTGAAAGGTGGAATCCGAACTTGTGAAGGAAACGAAATAACTAATCTTTAGTCCATAAAGCTGCATAAACACACGTGCATTATGCAAATACATTTTTCTAAGAAGACGAACATAATTCTCCGGCACAAGTGAACACTAATTACTTGGTAAATTAATTTTAATCAAACATGAACATAATTTACGTGTCAAAAATTCGCGTAGCGCATGGTATATTACTATAAGATTAACATTTTTCATGCAATTACGGCACTGGTTCAGTCAAACCTGAACCTTAAGCTCTGAAAGATGGCCACACAGCTCTGTCGTTTTTAAAACAGTGTAATTTTACGAACATCAATCATTCAAGTCGTTTACCTCCAAAATTTTACGTCACTCCCTTTATTACCTCATTCCATTTTTTAATGTAATTTTGCCATACCGGACAATAATCCTTTGTAATATAAAAGTATAGCCACTCGAAGTTTCGATAACACATAAATAATGAGATCTAGACGTCTCGATCGAATCTACTGATAAAATAAACCAGCTTGTTGGCACGTCAGGTACAAATATGAGAACAACAAACATTATTAACATTATATGGGTTACCGTGGCGTAAAAAAGATATTGCTGCTTATTGTCGCCAACTCAAATGTCAGTGGCCAATCTAGGAACATTCTGGCTATATTTTATTGACACCAACCGACTTTATTGACATTCCACTTCATACACTTATACTATGGATAATATTGTTATTAACTCGAACCAGCAATATTGGTCAGAATAATAAAGTGGTCAAGTAGAATGTAAAATGCACACTATTGGGTTTTGTACTTGAAAATGTATCAAATACTAGTCTTTACTTCAACCTTTATTATTCATCAAATATGCGAAATATGATTATATATTTAAAGCATTTATGTATGTTAAGTAATTTATTGAGATGCCAGAATCATCTCAGCAACAGCGGAACAAATTCTTAAAGGCTATGATGGCCACAATTTTGTTTCGTACAATTTATTGAGTAATTTGGGTCATTATATCTAAAATTATTAAACAATAGTTTCACTTTCAAGAAAATACCATTAAATAATGTTGGAATTGCAAAGGTTTGTTCAAAACATTCAGTACCAAGTATCGTATCTTTGATAAACGAAGCCCTCTGTAAAGTTAACGGTAAAATTATAGACAACTTCATCAAGTACGAAGTAATTATGATAGCTCAAAGGTATTGGGAATTAAGATTTTCCCCTATAAGGGGAAGGTTATAAACTTCTATCGAACATTATACAAGAATATAAACATTGTAAGAGGCTGTAATACGAACATAATGTTGTAAAACATTGGACAAATCCTCAATAGGGTTCCAGTGTTGCGCGGGTAAGATATGTATACAACGTAGCCGTGAGGTTGGCTACACGAACTTATGAGTGGATGTTGTCGGCCGACGGATATGGTGGCATCGTTTAGGGCTAGACTCTATGTTTAGAGCGCTTCGTGACCGCAGCGCGGCCGCTATCCCCCCGGGACTCTGCACAATTATGTTATGGTGTCAGAGATTAGTGGCTGAGAGACGCGATATTCATCTTTATTGTGTCTATTTATTTTGTGCCTATGTATTGCTTATTTGATTAATGCCTAAATAATACTTACATATTTGAAAGATGCAGTGAGTTCTTTACGGATTTTTTAAGATATTTGAGAATAAAAAAATATTATCGGTGACTAGTATGTATTTTTTCCAATTAGTAAATAAGACATAATAGCTGAATACAGTTTTGGTCACCGGGTGATCATGCTAATGTTTAATTTACCTAAGTCCGTGTCTGCGTGCTGGCCGCCGTTTACCGCATGCATTAGCATGCGGGCGCTGGGTCCGCCCACTCCGGCTATCGGCCGCATCCCCACAAATATATGTAAAATATGCACAAAAGTACCCCGGATAAAGTGCACCGATAACAGGCGACGCAATTTGCATCGCCCTGAGCACATCGATCGAAACCGTTTCGGACCTATGTTTACCGAAAATAATGTCCACCACACAACAACTTAACGATATGCAACCATCTAACAATAAGTACTTACGTACATTATGCACTCCGCCGAATAAGGGCGTATCTAGACCATCCACGAACATTAAATCATAAATCAACAAGGGGCGAACTTTGTAGTATCGCTAAGCTTTTTCAAACACCGTTAGGTATTGATAGTTGGGTAGGTAAATATAAATTGCTAAATACCTATCATGAGTTCTTGATCTCTTAGAACTATACCGTTAAGAATACTTTAGAAGTAACTAACTATGCTGAGTCGTGTAATCATGACGAATCAACTGTCTGTATAGTTGTGAGAGTATTTTGATTATGTTAAAATCGTTTCCCTCGTGCTATATGATCTCGCTGAATAAAATTTATTATTATGCATGCAAGGATTATACTGCTCGCGGGAAGGCACGCAAGCACCCTCAATTTCTCCTAAATTCGCCACCCGAGGGCACTATCCTCATATTATTGCCTGATCGATAGTATAATTTCGTAATAACTACGCGCGTCTCAAATATTTCGGAAAGAGCCGGATAACAAAATCGCACATGTTTAAACTTTACAGTTAAATTCATATTATTATGGATCTGCAGCGTCATACGTTACATCGATTACGAGACTTGAATAAATTTCGGGATGGCTAAATAATTTTAACAACTGAAGGAGGTTTTATAAAGCAGTATTTATTTTGTCATTTATCGTAAGTTTTGATTACTGTTTACTCGTGCATATATTTATAAGAATTTCTTTTTAAGTGCATTTAATGACGTGATTTTAGTTATTTCATATATTTATGGTCATATCGTTGTATGATATTATAATGTAACCAAAGTGAAAGCCGGAAATCTCTAAGAGTGGTGCAGTAAACAATATTCTCCGTCTCCGTGCAAATAAATGAAGTACACGAACGAAAATCACGAGCTCTGAATTTTTCAACGTCGCTCTCGGATCGAGATCGGCGCAAGCGCAGCGGCGAACACAAAGCACTTAACGATTAACGAACTGAAACCAAATGAGAGCATATCATTTTTATTTTAGGTAGATATTTTTTTCGAACGCGGTTGACACAAATTCTTTTCAACTCAAAAGGAAAGGCTCATACTTTAAAGTCAGTAACCTGTGAAACTAACCTACATATTTCCGTGCTCAAATGTTGATTCGTAACAGTCGTTTGTTACAAAACATTCTTTTGTTTCAAATCAAATCCTTTTAGAATCATGCGATACTATCTCCAATCTTCAAATGTATTAAAAATCACGAGTCATCTCGATGAAAATAATAGCAATAGCAACAAAAGAATTATAATGTCTGCTGCCAAAACCGTACAATAACACCGGTCGTCGTCTCGCAGGTGGTTCTAGCGATTTATCGGTGGGCGATACAACCGTTCGATAATGACGGGGCACTTCGGCCGACAGAGGAGCGATGTCGCAACCAGCTCGCCGATTTCGGTCTGCCCGTCGGTCATCTCTAACGATGGAGCGATAATTAAGATCGGACGTCGGCATTATTTACGCCCGCAGCATCCTGCCTGACCCGAGCTCGAGTCGGTCACGACTTTTTCCATGTCGGGCGAGACTATTGTTGCTTTTACTCGTGTTTAGTTTAGCTAGATCTGGTCGTTGCGGGGCCGATTTGTACGCTGCGAGTTTAGCTATCGACCGGCGACTTACTCGTGTACCCGATGAAGTTTATGACTCTTGAGTCGCGATAAACTTATCTCTATTATATTCTTCCGTTGATGTCGACTTTGGTTTGCCAATAATTGTAAGGAATGTTAGTATTTGCGCTGATAACCTCGGAGAAAGAGCCATTTTGGCTAAGAATTACAAGTATGGTATCTTCATAATTTACATTGTTTCTAAGTTCATACTAATGTGGCATTGTTAGTGCGTTTATCAAGCATCTGCCGCGACACTGGCCGCAGTGCTGCTTTATGATAATCTCCGTTTCAAGTTAGTACCGTGATCTGCGCACAGATACAACTCATCTCGCTCGCTTACGTTTGCTATTAACTAATAATATATCATTCCGTATTTATGGTATCTCCCTGTATTTATTGTTAAACGTAGTAATAGTAACGATTACTCGTTAACTTTTATTTATTATGATAAATCTGGTATACCTATAAAGGCTTTTAAAGAGCCTGGTGATATAACTTAAAAAAACTTGAATAATTCAAAGCTGTTTAAAACTACTGTGCATGTGCAAAACAAACATGTCATGTTGCCTTGTTTCACATAAAACATAACCGGAAAGTAAAGAACATTTAATTAAATTGAAAATATATAAACGGAGCGCAGGTAATATTCTTTGTGTATCGTTTACGGTAATAGCAGTAAATATTGGAGTGTCGTGTAATACGAGACGCGGTCTATGAAACTGTGCCGTAGTGTTGCGGAGCGCGAGCGCTGCAGGACCGCCTGGTGCGATGCTTAAGCGACAGTAAACGCGTTGGACACAAATATACTTTAGGGCCTTCACAAACTAGTTAATTTTTCTTGACAAATCGAGCAATTCAAAGAACAACATGCCTGAGTTGTCATAGTTATGTGTGCCACTCCCCATGTTCTGCTACTTGCCAACAACAACTATTTATAAAAATAAAACCGTTTAATAAATACACCCGCTTTTATGTTCATAAAGTTTTAATATCCTAGCGCAAAATAATAAAATCATGTTTATAAATATTAGTATCTATGTGAAAATATTTTAATCGTAATTTGATAACTCCCATTTGAAAAACAGACACGTTAAAGTATTTCTGAATTCACATCTTATATTGTCAAGAATTAAGTTTGGTCCGAGATCAAAGCACAGAGGTCGTATTCCTCGTCTAAAACACTTGAAACTACGTAAAAAAGAAACTATACCGGTTGCGTACTAAAACCTGCTGCCTATTAAAGACACCAGTATCAGGAGTACAGTGACAATTTTATCGTACACGTCATATTATGTCGCGTTTTTTATTAGGCATGCTTAAAACGTAGCATAACCGCAAGGCTTTAATAGTCCAGCTTTATTATAACGTTCACACAACCTTAAAAGTAAATAATACACTCAGTTTTTATCCCCCACGGGTCTTTATTATGATAACTTCACTTGGTAAAAATAATTGGTTGTAAATTTCAACATTTATGATAGCCATATATTATGACCAATGTTTATTTTAGGAATTGTGTTCTCGGTTACAACTCATTGCTCATTACATGCATGCGGATTAGATGCCGATGTAATTACAACGATTGTCGGCAAACGAACTAAGCTTAAAATATCTATCTACACGAAACTAAATATGATTCGTGCAAGATATAATAATATCATCGTTAATTATCACGTATTAATTAAAATATAAAAGCAATATGTATGTTTGTAATAGAATAAAGCATTAGCTATCCACTGGCCACAAACGTTTGTTTATAGCAAACCGTCAGCAAGTACCAGCAGATAACAAAAAGACTGTAATTAATAATATTGAGTGTCACGCTTTTAATCTTTTGAACGTCAAAGACTTTCTAACGAGCGCCATCAATCTATGAGCGAAATATTTGTACAAGTTGAAGTGAATAACTACGTTCGTTCATTATAATGTTTTTGCCAAGTCTACGTATCGTATTATCATCGCAATTAATATGAACATCGTTTGAACTAGCAAGTCATGAATCTTTTTGAAAAGCATTCTTGATTTTATTATTTGTGCGTCATGAAGTCTTTCAATAGCTTTTGCGTTTTTTATTTTTCGTATACCAGGATCCAGTCTGTACCTATGTTATATCAGTAAATCAAATTACCAACAATGTTTGTTTCTATAAATCGGAATAGGTGTCAAAAGACATAATGTTTGAGTTTTTAACACTTTTTTTCCTGGTTGCGAGGTGTGATATTTTATTCGCGGACACACCTAATGCCATTGACTTTTGTTTGGACAGTTGCTAATGGATGATTGCAAAGAAAAAACTTATCTCTCGACAATAGAACGCCATTAGTGTAATGAATAGGTACCCATTCTGTCTACATATGGAATCAATTGGCTATCAGCATTTGTCATTATATGATGGATTGTTACTTAATAAAACATTGGCTAAGCTTGATAACATTGCCAAAATACAGACTTAAACAAAATTCTGCCAACGCTTCCGGTTGCTAGGTCGAACGTATTATATATCATACAAGTAAAAACAAATTAGGGTCTATCTGTCGTAATCAATTAGGTACAAGATAAGCCGCACACTTCAAAAACTTTATACTTCCTCAGTTTCAATAAAATTGTTCTTTTTAACAGTAAAGCAGAATGTTATCAAGCGCTAAAGCACACAATGGGAGCGAGATCGTTGTCGCTGGCTGGCCACGCCGGCCGCGGGCTCAGGTTCGATTCCCGTTCGACGAAATTCAGGCTAACGAACGGCCCTCCGATAGTGTTGTTACCTAAATCCCGTTTTTTTACTCTATTACATTTTGCGCTCGCGATGAAAACCGTTATGTTCCGATACATTGTACAAAATGTTTTGTGCCGCATCTTATTATGTGGTTTGAGAAATTTTATTTAAACTTCAGCGGTGTTATGTTCTTATGTTAAACATATAATTTCCTGTAGTCAATATAATGATACTGGTATTTCACTTGAAGTAAATTGTTTGTCGTGTCATCGGGAAATTTATTTTCTATGTAAGTCGTTTGGAGACCCTTTGCCCTGCAGTGGGAGAGAAATGTGTTAAAAAATGTAAGTGCGTTTTAGTCAAGGAAACGATGAAAAAAAAACCAAACAAAAAAGGGCCTAAGTAATAATTAGCAGTTGCTTACCGCACATGTGAATATCATTATCATAAAGCATTTGAATAATAATCTTCACCCCTAACTCAGTGTATCAAAACTAACGACTTATAAAAATGAGATAAGAAAGGTGCCTAATAAATTTATCGTGCTTATATCTGAGGTTCATTATCGTGCCCATTCGCGGCCTAAACTTAATCGAAAAGCCAAAAATTGATGAGACGTCATTGCAGGAATAATTCACACTGCTTTCAACCGCCTAATGTTAAGGTGAATGTACACACACACGCTGCAAAGAAAAACTCTGTTGAACAAAACAAATCTAATTCTCTACTTGGTTATTCCCAAATATTCTGGTTCAAAAAGTACGTTTAAACTTTTTCGAGAAAGGTATTTCTATTGTTTTTGTTTATGTTAAGCTAATGTTTTACTTTACCGTTACAAACTTCGCATATTGTTTCATTGTCATAATGTGGTTGGTATAACCTATAGGGGTCCTAACTCTTGGTATTATATTACCTAAGGGCTTAGCCGGTTCATTAAGGATCGTTCAATCATTCTTTAAGGGGAGGTAAAGAACTTGAACCAATTTTTTCATTAATTTTGGTGAAGTACAAAAGACGACAAAATTCAAACTGACGTTATATCAAAATTCCTGCCATAATAATTTGTGGTTGCCAAGTTTTACACATCCTTTTTGTTACGTTATATTTTAATAGGTTTCATATTATTTTATGTGAACAAGAGATTCAAAAGCCACAGCTAGCGATTCCATTCCACTTACCTCGCTATAAATGCGTTTGAGCTATGGAGTTTAAATGGTATCCAAATCGTTATCCCATTTTCATCATACGAGAAGTTGAATATGTAATTATGCTAACGAATTGTGAGAAAAACATAAACATTGGCATGTTCTTAGTTTGCAGGTAATAGGAGAGTACTGTTAGTTCAGTTATTGGGACTTAAATTGCTAAGGTAATATGGTAAACATTTATTATTTCTCACACATTGTAAATCAGCTGAGGGAAACCAATTGCTGCCGACCATTTGTTCAAAGACTATTATCAGCCAATTTTACGTTTTACTTTAATCTTAAGACGGTCCTCTGTGCCTTTAAAGTAAGTCGTAAAAAACTACCATTAGTTAGGGCTTTTGTAATTATGAATGTGTTTTGCCGTTCATGATATCTAGAACAGAAAATGAATGTAAGGAGATCGAGAGTATCATTGGATATTCACGGCTTGTCGTTTTCTATTAACAGTTTATCACTTTTTTACAATATGTTACGCATTTATGCAGCTTCTAAGTAGAAAAACGTATAAAAACCGATGTAATTATTAAATGCGTTCAAGGGGTATCCCTGTCCTCAAAGAAAAAGGGGCATAAAGGAGGCTGTAAAAACAAGAACTCTATATTAATTTAGCACGGTTATTAAAAGTTTGATGTTTCTCACGCTCGTCACGTAGCTCAGTGAAGTGGAGCATCGTCGCGGGCGCATTTATAACGAACTGTGACGCGTGCCCGTGCGCCCCACTTGCGCAGATACCATCGGCTAATCACTGCGAATTAATGCGATACCCATCGACTGATTAACGACATCAACCGACATTTTATTGCAGGTCAAAGGGATTATTAGCTTAAGCTTATTTAGGCGTCAGCGTAATTACCTTTACCTATACAATTTGTAGGTGAGCTCGCTATCTTTCTTGCTACTACGGTAAATCACTACGCCTTCTTATCTTTAGACACCATTAAGCAAATGTACCTAATAGTCGTATGAAAATAAACATATTTTTTGTCACATCACAAATCAAATGTAAATTAATAGAACTATAAATTCATGTTAGTCAATCAAACGTCTACTTAATATGGTCCGGCAAATATTATCAATTGGCGACTGTCAAAGCAAAGAGTGACATTTGAGATATTGATACACGTCACAGAACAAAGAGGGGGAGCAGTAAAGTACACTCCCACCGGCCACCTAGCCGGGGCCACTGACCCGCGACCAACAGTTTCAACAACCGCGTTTACACAGCATGCACACCCTTTACTAAGCAAACCTCAATTAACCAACAGCTTAAAGCACTGAGCAATTACTTAGACAGCCCTTTCTATACAATCTATCAATCTAGCGGTTCTTCAACAAGGTGAGCAGCGCCGGACTGCAATCCTAGTTATCGTCATGCATCAAGATCGTCGTAAATATGTTACGACCATTTATATCGATGTGCCATACAGCATCACATAAAATATTTACATTGTAACTCAACCGGACTGGTCGAGCCAGCGATGTGTACATCTGAAACTAATTTGCAACAAAATCACAATGGGCTATCGACGTCAGAATTAATTTTCTATCTTTACTTTCATCGTTGCAACTAACGAGAGATAATAAATAATAAAGTAATCTAGCCTAAGATTGATTGAAGATATTAAGGTGTTCCTGTTTTTACACTAAACATCATCACCGGTCTCCTGCTTCAATGGAGCAGTGTAAACAGAACGCCACACCTTGCGACCAACGTTGTGGGCAAATTCACCACAATATGTGCCGTGCCTATAATAATATTAATAAAACACATCGTTAACAGTTACTTCACAACACAAGACCCGGTTTTATAATTACAGGCTTTGTTTCTTGAACGCTGATTCTGTATTTGCTGACTAACGACTTACCTACGAAGTATCGGAAGCACGAGAGCTTTCACGTTTTACCTATTTCTCTAACAATGCGCCATGTGCACTCGTACGTAATTAAGTTGAAAACCATAAGTATTTTCTTTAAGTTGTTTTCGGAGCACAAAGGTTTAAACAGTTTATCGGCGCTGAATGCAGAAGCACGTCTGCCGGCGAGTGTTGCAACAGGCGATATATCCGCCTTTCGGTTTAGTTTGTTTTAGATAATTACGGCTAGCTGTCCGCCCTCAGCTGGCCTTGAGTTTCCCACTAATGGTCGTGGCATCGTTCAAACCGTGCCACTTCTGTGACGGCAACATGGGTTCATTAGCGCTATCACTTCACCGCGTACCCGAGATTGTGAGGATGTGAGCGTGTGTTATCTTGCGATGCTTTTAGCGTTCCGATTACTGTTTCAGATTCTTTAAACTTGAATCGCAACTATAGTCTTCGAGTGCCTAGATTTTCTTATCCTTTTTCTGTCATGTAATCGACGTAATTGACAAGGTACTAAGCGACACAATCGTGGAATGTGTTACGTAACTACAAATAACAAAATAATATTATCTTGTTTGTTAATTTACTAACACGAATCCAATAATTAGCATAATCGTGGACGGATTATTAATAGCTTATAGATAAAAGAGCGCTTCCAATTAAATCAATCGCAACTCAATATTGTCATTTAAACAGCATAGTATCGCATGGCGATAGTGCGATCGCCAGATGACTTCGGGCTAAAAATTTGTTATTCAAATGTAAGTTCCAACGGGCCAAACATGAGTAGCTTTGACAAGTCGTTGACAAGCCACGAGCACCGACAAAAGATGTAACTACCTAATATAAATTCTTATCTACTGTCCGCCTTGATAATTTATAGAAGCTAGAATCTAGAAGCTCACCAAAAACTATCAATCTTCGTGTGACATTTGAAATGGGACAAAAAGTAGTTGTAAAATGTCGTTTGTATGAGGTAGTTATTAAGTGAAGATGACGAGATCCGAGTGTGGTGTCGTGCGCTGGTTGTATTGGAAGTGAGATCGCGACGCGACGCGTAAAACTGTCACGATAAGAATCGATCGCGAAGATACGGATCGCTTCTCTCGAGCGGTACTCGACTCGATTCGTACGACAGTTGCCCGACATTCCAGAGAAAGCACCCTGACTAGCCCCCACCCGGAATATCAACCTTAATAGACGTGACATAAAGCGGATATTTATCGAAACGCCCTCGATACAGTTCATTTGGAACAGAATAATTAAACTGATGTTCTCCTCGTACTAACATAATCAGAAACCCAGTAATAGGCGTAATAAGAGCTAGTATATTAATTAATTTAATTGCTTATTGGTTTAGCTCGGTACACGATACAAGTTAATTTATTCTCGAAATAAACTTGGAACTAACAAACACAGCATACACAGTATATGGATAAAATATTACAGAGACAAAATCTTATCCGAATAACATAGTTCATGGCTATTTTATTTGAGAATAGTACGCCAAATATACTCGCATTTATTTATGATGAATCTACTCTGTTTAGCATGAACCTTGGCCATAAAGTAAGTAAGTACAAGATTGTAGGGATGGTCGGTTGTAGCGGTCTATCATAATCGCCACACTTGGCAGGCGGATTGGTAGTACACAGGTTAGGAAGATGGTGCTGCGCATTCCGCAGTTGAAACTTTACTTGCACGTACGACTGGGAGTCGCAGGGAAGTTTCTTACTTATGAATTATACTTGTGCGTGTACTACGTGCGTGTACTCGCCAACGTATTCATGTAATAATGTTATGTTAGAAACGACGCTGAAAGATATATTGAATTTTTAAAATACATATGAATAACTTAATAATAATTACTATCGCTTGTTTAGTAATTCAAATATTTTTTTGTACTTGGTAGATAATAACATAACGCAGTCGTGATCTAATGCTGTCTACTGTAACGAATATATTTGATTACTTCATATGTCACGGCTAGATGAATACCAACAGATAAATTAAGTTTGTTCAATTAATGTTGATAAACAAGCAATTAATTACATTGCTTCATGTTAAAGGGTTAAAGGCGCATTCCAACAAGCCAAGAGGTCTCCATTATATTATGAGTTAAATGATTCGTGATTAATTTGTACTCTTAAAATATTGTATGCATTTGATTATGTATGCGCTGGTCAATTGATTTTGATAAATCAGCTTCTAAGAAAGCGACTGTCAATCCGATCTACAGAGCCCGCCTACGCACCGCGTCGATACAAACAGTACAAAATGTAAAGGAAGTGAAACTTATTAGACGGCGAATAAATATTCCCGTGATAGCCAGTTTCAGGGTGTTTGGTAGGAGGGTCGCGAGCGCGGGTCGTTCACTCGATCTCGTCCAATTTATTTACTTTTTTCCCAGGTGTAGTGTTACGGCTATAAAATTCAGTTTTTGTTGGTCGGGCGCATGCTCGGCTAGATCTCCCGTCGCGAGATATGTTGATTTACGTTTAACGCGCGTGACCCCTCGACGGAGCCGATCATAGACTCGATAGACGATTCGAACTGGCGCGCACCTCAGATATCGGCACATCGCACTCGAGCCGATGTATCTTGGGAAATATTTCGCGGTGTACAGCCTCCCGCCAGCGCGCCGGCCACTCGGACCAACATTAGTACATTTCTTTGTGTTTCACACGATTCATTCTGCTTTCGGCGCAGAAGTTCATGTTATCTAATAGCATTTTCTTCCCTCTAATGGTCTCTACGAGATATATCTACACGGATTTACCGTGTCCATATAATTCCACCTATCGCAATGAAAATATAAGCTGCTATATACGTTGCACGTACAACTTGAATTCATTCATGTTGGGTTAAGCCGTCGAACTAAATGTTGTTTTCCATTACCGGCAGATTTATGCCAAGCTACAAGACTGAAAGGGCTGCAATACTGCTTTCCAAAGATTTAACTGTGTACGTAATTAATGTACCTACATCGTGTGACAGGACCTTTAAATTGGATATTATTTCAATTAGCCTGAGACGTAACAATGTATTATTGTATGGAAATATTGGACTCATTACATTAAAAGTGGTAGTTGCGTTCTGTTTGAAAGCAGCGACAATGTTTGACCTTTTCCCTTCATGAAACAACAATAGTATCTATTGCTGTATACCTAGATTCAATTGAATAGCCGGGACCTACAACCGTAATATGTACAATCAGTTCCCGGACCTCTGCTAACTCATACAAATTATGTACAATTTATTAGGGTTCAAAGCATCCGTGCGAGTGCTTATAAATCAGGCGCATCAGGGTGGATTGGAAGTCGATCCTAAATAAATCACTCCAGCGGATGATGGATGAATGAATTTGCTGGGAAACCATACATAATGTGTTAATAGTAGTAGTAAGTAGGTTTTAATATAGACAATAGATGTTTTCTGAATTACCTGAATCTGAATCTAAATCACCATACTAACTAGTATACCTTGATCTAGCTTTTAATTAATACCAACTTAAGTGCCGTATCAATTGATTGCCATTACATTTGTTTAACGGTATTGCTACATTTTTTATGTGAAAAGCTACTTATAGTTCGAATACAACAATACTACTTATAGTAGAATTTTCTACAAGATTTAGGTATAAATAAGGTTTTATTGTTTATTGTGTTTATGAATCTTAGCTGTGTCTACATTAATATAATATAGTGCCACACAAGATATGTATCAATGAAAAGATATCGAATCACATCGAATTCTTAAAAATTAAGCTCAACCCAAATATCTTAAGTTGCTATACCGACTCAAAAGCTACAAGTCATTCCATATAATGTGAGATAGCGTTAAAGTGTTGCTATACAGAAACATTGCGCATTTGCGAGTATTTAAAGATCAGGAGGTAAAAAAAAAGCGAAACAACATCAAAACTTGAAGGTGAACATATCTTTAAAACACATTACGGGTTATCCAACAAATAAAAAGCCTCGGCTCAGATAACCACACTTCATTAGCATTTCGCTTTCTGCTTAGTTAGCGTCTTGTGTGATACCAACAAGAAATATATGCAAATACATCGTAAATGTACACATTTTTTACATTGTAGCCCACCATATTTATTCAATAGATCTACCTGTTTATACAAATTAGGTGCTGCCTAAACTATCATGGATTCTTCGACGGCTCGTTAAAATTAAAACATACCTACAAATGGTGTATTATATATAAATGTTACTTTATTTTATTCCCCCAATCAGTCATTTACATTGTTGAGTAAAAAACAACATTTTAAGTTTATCACTTGAATCCCAAACGTTCGTAAATAAAGATGTTTTATAAGTATTGTTTTACATTATTGTATCGTTATTTTATTGCATGCTCCTTTATTTCGAATATTAATGTAAATTATGGATCAAAAAGCGACTTTAGATTTTATGCAAATGTGCGTGAAGCCACGAAATTTGCGCATACACACCCTGCTGTGATCATACGAGACATATTTATGGCAATGCTAATATTTTCGTTTTACTGCATATAAAATTAAAACATATAAGGTTATTAATTCATGATTTATATAAGCTTTGGTCGTTACAGAACATATTTCTCAATGAAGCATTGAGATTGAGTACAGCTAACATTGGAAATTTATTTTACTGGTTCTAGAAACTAAAAGCTATAATCTTGACAAAAGTAATTTCAAATTTAAATTGTTTAAAGTTTCAATAGAATGGTTCTGTATAATCAAATTTTCTCACAGAACGGTTCGCAACTATTTACCACCATGGCAATCGCAATAAAGTACAATAAAGTTGGACGTCTTCCGGCATTCGTCAAACGGTCTGAAGTGGCCACTAGTTGCGCAACCCGCCACCCAACTAGTTGGTCCCGACAAACCACCAAGTTGGGACAATTGAGCGATTTGTCAACTATTGCATTAGGTAACCGGTCACCGGAGGCGACTCGAAATTCTCCGCGCGTCGCAAACGCTTTCCGCTCCTCGGTCTCTTCTTACATTACATCGATTCAGATAAAAGTCGGTTTCAATGCGGTAATGGATACTTTGTCAATCAATAGTGACGAGGATCGTCGAGCGTGGGCCGCGGAGAAAGCAAAGCTCGCAAGAATCGCATGCTCCTTACGCAAGATATATCTGCAAGGAACACAATGGACGCGGAATGCTTGCAGAACAAGCTTTTTGGATATTTATTGGATAGATTTTGTGTGGGATGGATTTACTTCGGTGAGTTACACGCAGACTCTAACACGTTTATTGCAATAATAGTTTAGTTGATATTTTGTTGAATAAAGAGCCCAGAGACAATCGAATACAATAATCGAATAAGCTCCTAAAACCTTCGGGGCGAACACTTGGGCTTGCTTTATGCGTAATGTTAAGCGTTTTATCGAAGAAACTGTGAGTTTCATTTTACGCCGAGTGCTTAAAATAACCTCAGTTTGAATGAAACTTAGGTATAAAATAAATATAGTTGGTTTATTTCGTAGCTGGGTTAACAGACAAGCTGTCAGACCATCTCGTTTAAATCTGTATTGTACTACAAAATGGTGACCACGCAACTTGTAAGGAGACGATTTATAGAACTGCGTGAAATGCCGTGAACCATTCAGAAACATAAACTTTTTCTTTTATCAAACGTACAAACGACTTAATCTACAACATCGAGTATAATAATCAGAAGTAAGTTGTCTCTGAATCAAGCTTGTTTATGTATAACGTTATTACGATAAAGAGCATTTGGTATAACGGTAAGTTAATTCAGTACAAAGTTGGTAGATAATTATATAAATAGGTTCCGAGATCTAGCGAGTGAAATAAAATACATAATACATTACTAGATGGCGGTATCGAAGCGGTACAATGTTACAACACTATCAGGTCATGACGATCGAAGCGGGTGTCACTATCGGTACAGTCTTTGCCGTAAACGTATAAACGTCGAACTGGTTTCTGGGATTGGGAAAGAACGCTTGATAGTTGTATGAAATATGCGGCGTAGTTATCGCCTTTACACTTTTATGACTATTTGTGTTATGTATGATACTTACCTTGAATTTATGAGGATAGGCTCAGGATAACCGTCTCACTCGAAACGAAAACTAAAGCGTGACTGCATATTCTAAGTTCCAGCCATGGACCTAATATATAATAAGTCCGTGGCTCCAGCTTTGATTCGATTAAAATTGTTGTGTTTGCAGAAATGTAAATATCATTACGTTGCTAAGCAACAATTAACTAAAAAGGTGATGTAACAAAGCTTAGAACATATCGTATCATTTATTTCATGTAACTTCCGTAGTGCTCGCTGCTAATTTTACGGTACATTTTTTTCTCGAATTATTGTTACAATTTTCCGCTATCTACTTCATTAGTTTTTACCACGCAGGTTGTATATCAATCTCGCTAAACATAAGTATAAAAAACTTTCACGAACGTAACTAACCTCATTTTATAACATTTCATTTTTAACAGCTGCATCGAATGTAATATTTCATGGCAATAATTTGCAAAAAACGCATTAGAATAAGCCTAGATATTTGATAACTTATTCCGTTGCTTTTTTATCGCGAACACGAAAATTGAGGAACGAGAGGAAACGGCAGTTTAGTGAGCAATTTTAAGCAAATTATTGTGAACGATAATTATGGGATAATATTATAAATGTTTCTGTTTACATACGTAATGCGAGGATATCAAAGCATATTTTCTATCAGGTTGTATTTTACAGTGAGTGGTGGGCCGCAGACACTGTGTGACGTTATCATTAATAAATATGTCAGGTAGTAAGATGACAAAGTTGCACGGTGTGTAAAATCAGGGTGCGTTAGTGCTACGACTTAACACTTTTACGATTTGTAGGAAGCGATAAACTGTAGGAGCTGTGGGTAATTACATCAAATTCCTTTACACATACACACGTAATATGCTTTGTTCCCATGGGGATAAGCAGATACTTTAGAAAACTTGCAATGTAGCAGATATCTATGCATTTCTTTGCATTTTTTACATTTGTTACGAGCCGCTTGCGTTCTCGCTAAATATTAGCAGGAGTTCATTATAATGAAGATGATTAAAAAATTAAATGACCTTGACATTAGATTCATAACTTATTAAAAACTAGTGTTCAGCATTTTTGACTGATAAAAAACCTCATATTATTATATTCAGGAGTTTACAAAATCAGCAGATCTTAAACCAATGTCTACAAGACTGCAGTAAATTAGTTCTCCCATTACTAAAGGCACGCCGAACCAGTCTTAAATGTTAGTTATGAACTGCAAAACGTTAGTGAATATAACGCATGAGGTAGTAAATATTGGTGTAATATCAATTTTGTTCATTAGATATTTAGTCGACCTCAGTGAACCGCGCTACCCGACACCCGCTGTTACTAGGTCGACATAGATGCCTGCCTCGCGGTGCGAACTATTTGTACCGTTCAAGCCCACAGTTAGGGTTACACGCGTGCTAATCCAATACCAGATAAATGATACCGCGCTATGTAGGACGACGACATTTCGCCTCTAGGACAAACAAATGATGCAGTATTCCGAACGCTTTACGCATAGTTTCGCTTGATGTAACATTTTCTACTGTTATTCTAGCTATGTGATTTTAACACATTGAAATTTTGTGGAATTAGCAGATTGATAAAGTAGTGACTAAAGGTATTCAGTCGGAGGTGTTAAGTTCAACTCGTATGCAAATTATATATCAAAGGTTTTTGTTGTCTAAAGCGATTACCATAGATTAGATCTGCGGGAACGTGACTATTTATTAACTATTATTTCGCTAGAATAAAACACTACAAAAGGTATGCTGCACCAACTATGAATTCAATACGCGCATGTATAGGCTCGCTCGGGTTTGTAGGCCTCCAGCTATTAGCAATTCAGTATAAATAGCATGAAGCTTAGATTATGGCTGACTAAAACAACGTTGGAATTTATAGTTTGACCAAAATAACCAATATATCTTTATCTGAAAGCCCACTTAGTCATAGCGCACACACTTCCTCAAAGTAGACACTTTGTTGGAAATACGAGTGATGTACGAGGCAGACCTGAATTTACCGTGAAACAAAGGCATGCTCGAACCGGGAATAAATAGAAGGGTGTAGGTAGGTAAATGCAGGCTTATAGGTGTACCCTAAAGTGTATATGGCCCGGGGCTGAGGTCTAACGGTGGATGCGCCCACTCCGAGGTGTCGCGGGAGTGCGCCCGAGCGCGGCCGCGCGGCCATCCGTCCCGATGTGCCCACGATTTACGAGACATCTCCTACTTTATTGGCTAAAGCGATTCACATAAATCCACTAAGTACATCTTAGGGTATAATTTTTAATGCGAGTCCAATTTATATTCTATTTTTACAGCATCAATTCTGGCGATAATGTCATAGTATTATCCACTCTTGCTTTCTTGTGAATATTGGCGACTCCTAGTTGCTGAACAATTACACGAACAGCAAGTAATAAAACGAACAAAGTACGGCTAGTTTCTTGTTTTCTTTGTAATGACATTCCTAAATGTCGTGTCACACAATTAAAACATTAACGTTTTTTATTTAAATTGCTGCTTAAGAGCTTCATTTGCTGTGAATTTAACATTAATGTTTTTTGTTTGAGTGCTGCCAAATCGACACTTACAGTATAAAATCAACCGATAGCAAAAGTAATTCTTAAAAGGGTCATTTTATATCAATTTTTTTATCAACTACTACACCAATGCAAAAAAAAACTAACCGTCAAAATCATGAAATCTTTTGAAATTACAAACTGTGGTCAAACAAACTATTCATAAGTTTGTATCAGGAAATGCCAATAACAATATAGAGTTCTAAAGAGCACAGATGGCAATAAGCTCCCTATTACGAGTACACGGGATTTGTCATATTATAATCTCAATGTGGGTGTTAAACATTGCATACTGCGTCCTAAATCCTTATAGAAAGTTAGACATTGTTCCTGAGCTATTGTTTAAGATATTATTTCATACTATAAGTAATACTATTCATAATAGATGTGACTTTATTGTAGTAAAATTATGACATTCATAGACATATTTACATATCAGATAGAAATAAAGATAGGATATTTTTATAGTTTTGGGTTTATCTCACACTTTTTTATAATGCATCGTACACATTTAAAGACAACCCCCTTGTTTATGGATTCATATTATTACGAAATTACATTCTCTGGATATAATCTCTCGCAGAAAATTGGTATTTCGAGAATATGTGTATAGTTAAAACATTAACAGAGCGATAAACAAAGGGTACAAAGATCAGTTTGAGGTAGCGCATTTGTTAAACGTCAGCATCAGTACAGTTATTTGTTAACGTGGCTTATAATCGGTTGAAGGGCTGAGTGACAGGACAGACCCCGGGTTCGCCGTCACTCGCACTACCAAGTCTAGCAGACGCGTCCGTTAGGCATTCAGCCTCACACAACATACCCGGAATCTGACTAGATATCATCTGCTCGCCGTTCGTTATTTGTTGACTTGAGAATGGATGCGACTAAATGTTTCGACAACTGAAATTTGCTGCCACTATTTCTTCAATTGTCAATATTGTGGTTAATTTTCAAAGGGTCAATAGTCGGTAAACGATCAGCAAAATAAGTATCCTTTAAGATTGTTAACCATTCTGTATCATTCAATGTATATGTATCATCTGTATCATCAATCGGTATTTACTGTGCGTAAGCAAAGGAGACATTTATGCTTTAAGAGAAACGTGAAAAGTAGATCCAGATTGTTGTAAATTAATACAACAGTCGGCTAGTTATCATACTTATACACGTCGCAGGAATTGACCACAAACCACATAAAATAAAATTAATGAGTAAATAAATCCGCTATTTGTTAATACACAAGATGGTATGCAAGAAAAAACTACTACAACATTGAAAAAAAGGCGTCGCGTGTAAACGTAGAGTAAAAGACATCAACGCGCGCAGTAAAATAAAACCATTTATTCGCATTGACAATTACTTTATGTAACGGGATATGACAAAAGGTAATTAATGTCGTTGTTTTTTTCACACATAAATAAAGATTGGAACAAATTAAATAGTTTTTGACAGGAAGCAGCGCGCACAATTTCTGCGTTGTAATCACAACAAGAATAATGGAAAGTATTTCAACATCCGTCTATTACGGAAGTTTGAATCGTAAACATGTTATTAAGTTGTAGTCTTATAGTACACGTCACCGAGAACTGTTGCAATAGTATAATTTGATATCTCTATGATGAAGGAATTAAGTCTTTATCGTGTAATTCACATGTGCAAACTTTAGTATGCAGAAATTTAAATTTCAATAGATTTTACTACTTTTATTCGCATATTTTAATCACTATCGTATCTATAGTTGAATTTTACCTACTGCGTATGACATATTCTTAACGTTATAATATACATGTACGTTTCTACTATTTCTGATAGATGTTAGTTAATGATCTTTATAATTGTCAAATAAAAGCACATGCAATAACAAACAACGAGGAAGCACTAAACCAGTACAATTTCTATTCCCGATCGTTTTATAGTGCCTGTAATAAGTCTAACAATGACTATCGCAAAAGTACGTTTTAAATGCATCTATAAATTGGTCCTGGACATCATGATAACGCCACAAATCAAGACACAGCGTTAATTACTGGCCGAGCCACTCACGTCTAGGTGTTAGTGATGCGACATCGCGCTATCGACTATCCGAAGCTAGTGACGTGAAATATCGACTCGACTACGATGCTGCTATTCGATGCTAAGTTTAAGTGGTTCTTAGTTGTGTTGACTTGTTTTTATCTTTGTTGATTGTGTTAGATTATGTTGTATTGAACACTATTTCGTTTTGATTTGGAATGCTCTATAATGTCACCTATTTGTATTCAATTTGATATCTCTATAATACATATATATTATTACGCTTTTTTTCCTAAAAGGATAGGCAGAGACCAAAAAACGTCATTTGGTACAATCTCTACAAACTTTCCTTGCCCCATTCATATTCATACATATAGTCATACAGTTCGATTTAATATCTGTTAAATATTATTATGCAAAAATACGGTACATCGTATAGGAATGTAGCAGACAGTCATAGTGCTATCAATCGTAATACAATTCTTATCGGTAGCACCAAATTGCTCCCCTCAATGTATTGGCAAGTTGTCAAATGTAGCGGTGTAGTACACGTGCAATCATTTATATTCAGACACGCCACTTATGTCGCATAATAATATAGATACTTAGAATTAACAGCTATTGTGATTTAAATATTAATATTATTTATTATTGTCCCTCTGCTAGGCACACGACAAATAGGAGAGTTATATCTTATTACAAATAATACGTGAAATTAATCACTTAAATTACAACTTTTAAAGATATTTTGAAATATAGGGAAAATAACCTTATTCGGGGAAATTACATACATAACATCACGCCTTTTTCCTATAAGAGTAGGTAGAGACCAAAGAATGCTAAATTAATTGTTTTGGGTCAATTGTGGATCTCAAAACATTAGAAAGAATTAAATCAACATAAATATAATTGATTGTAGTCAAAATTACAACTTCTACGTATAGATTAGCATAACAAGAGGTATTTTGCCAGATTTTTGACATTTGCTGTCACCCTATCTGTTAATTTTTTTATCCGTAAATGGGGAAGGTTATGTCAAAGTATTCGTCGTTTGATGCAACAGGGTATCAAAACCCATCAGTCACATCACTAGCTCGCCGTGAGATAGAGATGCGAGTTTACATTTGTCTACAGGGCTCGGCTACACAACACTAATTAAACTCGTTCCAACCTAAACTAGTTACAAATTGAGGATCTTTGAAACATGACTCGTGTTATTTTATTTTTTATAAGACTTTTCATCTAGCCTGCGATCTCTTTTATATCAAAATCCTATTATTTGTATACTAGCAGTTTTAAATGTTCGTCAAAGTATGGCTTGTAACGTTGAAATTAATTGCAATATCAGTCTGTATCTCCAGATATTACTCCTTATGACCAAATGTATTTACAATATTACTGTTTAATTAATTTAGACATAATTATACTATCCCATGTACTCGGAAACAGAGCTATATCTTTGCTTTCTCCGTTTAAGTCTTTCAGCCTTCGTACCGAGTTTGTTTCCTTTCTTCACATTATTTTTATGCTACCCATAAATTTCTTTCTCTCATAATAAAAGTACGAAATACCTACATTTTTATTGCTATACGTGAATAAAAGTTTGGCGTTAAAATGCGTGTGAAAAACGCTAGTAAGTACCGCACACGTAGCAGTGGCAGCAGTGCCGGCAGTGTCGGTGACTAAGCGCTTCAAATACTCGGAAATTGACAGTTTCCTTAGTCATATACTGTAACAATGTCGTTTCAAGATACATAACGTGGTTTTATATCTCAGAACAGTCGCAGATAGAAGTGAATTTCATGTGTGTTTTGTTAAACTTTAATCCTCTTATTCATAAAAATATATGAAATTATGAAAGGCTTATAAAGTGTTTTGTGTCTTTCACTCCTTAGCGAAATGAAAGAGAGAAAACCTATTACAGTAGCTTTTTAACTAAATTAGGTTTATAGTGTGTTTATGAATAAGACGGTAAATCATTTAAGCTTTTGGAGAAAAAAATCTAGTTAGCAAACATGCAACGCGAAAGTTTAAAAATGATAATTAAGTTACCTATCCGTCATAATTATTAAAGAAAAATGCAAGACGCGCTTCACTGTTGTGACTAGGCTCCATGCAGTTTATTTTCGATAAGTGTTTGCCATTTTTTCAATCTGATATTAGAATATGACAAAGTTATCTATCTCCTCAAGTAAAAATCTTATTATGCAAAGCTTTATTAGTATAGATTATGTGTGGCACAGTGACGTGTTGAAGAAATATGTGTTGAGTTGTGATAGGAAGTAATTTCAAAATTCCTATTCAACAAATTATATAGTTTAACTTGTCATATTTCTATTACGTAAGAACGATACAGCGTAGGGCTTTCTTAAACAAATCGATAGCAAGGATATAAATATGTAACAATATTTTACAAAACGCAATACGATACCCAACTAGCACACAAGCTGCTTATACAGTCGTTATACAGCCTGATAGTTGCATAAGAGTCGTTCAAATGCTGTACAATTCTCTATAAGTTGTATACTAGCTATTTAAAAAACCCTTTAACAGCTAGGCGGGACAGTAGCCGTTTAGTAGGAAACTAATGACTTATAGTGATATATGAGCATGTAATTGCATTGCTAGACAGCCTAGGGAAGTATAACTGAGTTAATGGAATCTTCTATAACACCGTTAACTGTATAAGGGGACTTTAGGAGATAAAGGAGTTTAAACGGAGTTATGCGTTGCGCTTATAGCGCTCAAGAGCGTAAATAAGCTTTTTATAATGCCTTAGGTTCTATAACAGATTTTTTTAGGGCTAGTGTATTACTCATCTATAAAAGAGTTGTGTAGGTCTTTAATAGCGCCTTGAGCGTTATATCAGATATTTATGTGGCTTCTGTACGGCAAATAGATGTATAAGGTATCATTCGAAACATTTTTACAGCCATGGGGATTACAGAATTATGTTAAGCACCTAAAGCGCTATAACCGAGTAATATACCTTTATACTAAAGCTTAAAATTATTATCATAATATATTTACATAGGTGCACTGGTGGTTCAGTCTGTCAACTGTTTTTAAAATAAATAAAATAAAATAAATAAAATAAATAAAATAAATAAAATAAATAAAATAAATAAAATAAATAAAATAAATAAAATAAATAAAATAAATAAAATAAATAAAATAAATAAAATAAATAAAATAAATAAAATAAATAAAATAAATAAAATAAATAAAATAAATAAAATAAATAAAATAAATAAAATAAATAAAATAAATAAAATAAATAAAATAAATAAAATAAATAAAATAAATAAAATAAATAAAATAAATAAAATAAATAAAATAAATAAAATAAATAAAATAAATAAAATAAATAAAATAAATAAAATAAATAAAATAAATAAAATAAATAAAATAAATAAAATAAATAAAATAAATAAAATAAATAAAATAAATAAAATAAATAAAATAAATAAAATAAATAAAATAGATAAAATAAATAAAAATAAAAAAAATGATTTTCAAACTATTTTAATATTCAACGACTGACCCCTAAAAGTACGAGTAAAATGCTGGTGTGCGACCAAAACAGTTATATTGAAGCACTCCTATGCCACAACTGCAGAACCTTGAGGTCTACAACAGCAAACACTAGAGCCTTTGTACAGCTTAAGGCGCTAGAGCAGATGTAACCAACTCTGAGAGCTGCTTGATCGAGACGCCATTATAGCATTTGGTAAACATATTTTTTGAGGTTATTACGATCTTTTGAAGATCATATAAATCTATAGCCTGGTAACGTTAACATAATTAAAATCATTTTTTATTACCTATAACCCTAATTAAATTATCTGTAACCCTCAAAGTCTTATTTATGTTCAAAATACAATTTTACAAATCCACATATCTATATCACTTTTGCATTTAAAACTGAATATTTTGAGGGCGCATGAAAATATTGACGATAATATACATATATATTGACAGCAAACTGGAACTCGCACTTTCATATCACGTACACAAAGAAATAAAAGCGATAGACTACTTGTTATTTTAATAATCCAATCCGTAAAAATAAAATGTCTCCTCATTTGTCACTGATGATTCATTTTAAAAAAATATATTTAGTTTACACCATAATAAACCGACCATATTACTAATTTAGAGCGTTAGCATTTATAACCGTTACACAGTAGCGCTAAAATAAGGTAAAGGTGGTATAATCGCGCTGCAAGAGCTTTTTCGAACGCTCGTGGCGCTAACCACCTCTGTACAACAGCTGGTAAGCGCCACGAAGCTGCGAAAAAGCTCTTGTAGCGCGATTATACCACCTTCATCTTATTTTAGCGCTCCTGTATTACTACTATACTACGTATTATTATAATTACTATTTACGACCACTGTAGATCCAATGTCGAGCTATAAGCTGGACAGTATGGGCCTATTTGACGCTACAAGAGATCTGTAGCCGCTTATAGAACCACTATACTTCTTACTAAGGAGCCTAAGGCGTTATAAAAATCCTTTAACCGGCCATTGTGCAGCTTGTTATAGCGCTTGTGTGCTAGTTGGGTAATAAATGAAATAGAAAATTAAATTCTATTTCCTTATTGCAAAAGTAAATTGGAACTTATTTATCATTCTTGGAATTAAATATATTATATATTTTAAACTAATCGCTAGAAAATATAAATGGAGTTTATTTCAAGTTACATTTCTAAAATCTTCAGAAAATACAGATATTTTACAAGTTCAAAGGAATTGTTTGAAGGCTATTCATTTACCATAATATAAAAATTGTTCTCGAAACTACGATGTGTAAGAAAATAATAAAGTAAAATTCGCGAAATTGTCTGTAAACACTAAATTGGCAGTCTGGACACAAACCGGTTTAAAGGAATACTAGGATAATTCGCATAATTATGGTATTATCACCATTAGTCCAGTCTCAGAATACGTTGTTTAACAGAAGGAATTACTATCATTTTCATGAACTAACATTAGCATACGAAGCCATAATGCTAAAACAGAGACGAGTAATCAATAAATGAACATCCGATCGATACACATTAACATTCAAATGTATCGGTTGAGATCATTTTCCACGCCTTACAGAATAATTTATTATAATACGTTTCATTCAACGTTTAGCATAACATTTCCAAAGTTCTTTTAATGAGATCTCGTCTTTTCTCATGACGATTATAATTGAGTATATAAGAAGTTAAAAGTCGCACGGTATCTTCATCTCAATCGCTGATAAGCAACTTTCTAATCGGGTCAAATAACGTTTATGTTTACAAACTAGTTGGGCAACGGATGTGCCTTGTTAACTCTAGTGACAAATGTTGTCCAATTGTTTGAATAAAATCTTTATATCTCATATATTATAATGTACAATTAAATCTACTTATAACCGTCTAATTAAGTTGTTGATTGGTTTGTAAGCAGTAGATAAGTTCGATTACTAAACCACAAACTCGGATCCACCTGTGGATAACAACTGACAAAGGGTTGTCGGAACATAAATAAAGATAAAAAACACATATCGTGTCATGTTATATTCAAATTTCGTCGTTAAAATTCTACGCGTGTTCGCCTAAAAAGTTGACAAGATATTCGATCCAATATCGATTTGGCCCTGATTTCACATACAAACTTTTTACAATTCAACTTTTACTGAAATACTTTTACCGAACTTCCCGCATATATCAATTACGAACACGATTGCTTATCTGCGACTCGGAATTATTGTATTAAATGGTATTTTTACACGACGTACTTGGATTTATGGCGTCTTTCAATGTTCCCAATAAATGCGCTCACGCAATGGCCGCTGTCACGCCGCAAAAAGAATCAAAAGACGCCACGCAACAAGGCCTGCGGTTAGCGATTTTATATTTATAATCATCGTCGGCCGTAAAATAGTAAAAACTAAACATGCAGATATCGCTTATTTACATGTGCCTGAATAAATTGTACAGGAATAAATAGTTGAGGATCGTAAACGTTTTCCTTGAATATTTTTTGTTGTGTGAGCTTTTCTTGTAATAGAGACATTAACTATATGAAGGCAATCCTAGGATATGAGTATCCTAAAATGGCTGTAAATCTAAAATTTATTTTTATTTTGTAAATATTATTTAGTAATATGTAATTTATTATAGGTCGTATAGTTTACGACGGAACTATAACTTGTTGTAATATATCAAACGAAAAAACCCCCAACGACCGTTAGAAACAGTTAGGCAGAATTAAAATCAATAATTTGCATGCGAGCATTATTCACAAAGGAGGTTAGACGTATCTTAATATGATTCACATATAAGGAAGCTTTACTAATAAAGTGTGATTAATTCCCGCGTTTAGCCACAGGCGCGGAGGTACGGACAGCGCGCGTTAGATGCCGCCCGGAGCCATCGACTTACCTACAAAGAAGCATAGATTACAAATATTTTATGAAATTGCTCATTTTAAACTCAAGCACACCGATATATTGATAGAGTGGACATGGAATTTGCTTAGTTGAATAATGGTTTGCCATAAAAACAATGCAACAATATCTTCTTTTTTTGGTAAAAGTTCTTCTGAGTCGAATCTCGAGCCCGCAACGTTTACTCTTATTGTACTATAAATCTGTATTATAACAAACAATGCTCAGTTATAATTATAATCCGTAACAAAAATAAACTTCATTAGATATGCACTGTGTATTGCACTTAATATGCAGAACCCGGCACAATTATCTATTACGCATTATTACACGTACAAGTACATATTTACATGAATATATTCGCTGCAGTAATACCGCTGCACAACAAAACTGGTGTTGTGTACCACGATGTTCCGTGTAAAGATGGCATAATAATTCCAACAGCTCACTAACAGAACAGCACATTATCTGCACAGATGGACAGAAGTGTGTCGGTAGTAAATAGCTTTTCGTGATAGCAGAGCGGGCCGCGTGTGAACTCTGCCACCACGACTAATCTAAGGCTTTGTTTACAACGCTTTGTAGTAAGTTTAAGGTCAACATAATATCATGTAATACATTATGAAACAAGCTTTTATTTACTTGTTAGTCTATTGTACATGGGCTGCATAAAAATTCGGCATTTGAAGTTTTTATTCTTGCTAAAAATAAAGTGTAAGAAATACATAAACATGTATCGTTTCCAAGCTTAGTGTGTAGCAAACAAACAAGTGCAGTATGTCGTACAAATGAACTAATCTCGTATTCTGATCTCACTTGGGACGTTCAATGACTTTATTCCGAAAAAACCGTTGAATTTTTTAACATAACTGTCATTAGTGTCAAACGTTTAATCTTGGAATCTACTTGCGACTTTAGAGAGCCGTCGAACACGATACATTTTTATATGGTATAAAGATAATTTGATTGCGATACACCATATTTGATGTGTTTATAGTTTTGAGAAACGTTTGACGCAATCGACGGAATTATTGGCCAATGTCCTCAGTTTTATCACTAGTATTATTGTTCCTGTCAAGCTTTGAGTAAGTCGTGCACTTTACCTGCGGGCTATGTAAACGTATTTCATAAACAGACGTCGATATATCTGAATCCCAACGGATTTATTAACATATGTGCACATTAAATGATGCCGAGAAGGACATTTTATACACCTTTGTAATAAGATATCGTAATTTATAGATATGTTAGTTAAAGCTGTAATTATTTACATACGTGTCTCCGTTAAATTTGTAATTTACGTACATTCTATAAATAAACATGGTAACTATTATTTATAATTTACGTTAATTCTGTCGCATTTTGACGTTTCCGGATTATTTGTTTAAATGACAACTTGGTTGACACTAGTAAGTTGGAACGGAAAGGAACTAACTTCATAAAAACCGATTTAATTTATACTTATGACTCCATACATACAAAGCTCAAAAGATGTTCATGAAATACACAAAAGACGTTAACAAAATAAAATTAATTTTGAGGCTGTGTTAATCAAATTAGTACAGAGTTATCACATGTTTTGTCATTCGTGCGCCATTATTTCTGAGTTGCTCCAACGTATGGGAAATGTAACCGTTTTGTGTACGCGGTCATGCCGAGTGAAGGATTTCAATTCTAGGTAATACGAGTACCACTCGTACACCGTTAGAAACAGTTTGTTAACTTTTACTATTTCCATATACAGCCATTATACGGGTACATAATACTTGTATAGTTTATATTTTCTTACCAAGGAATGTGTTGAAGAAGAAATATCAAACAAGACATTAAAAAATTAAGCCTACCAAAGATAATATCAGCCAGCAACAAAGATTCCGAATGTATTTTACATGACTGACATGCAAATAGACAATGAAAACATGAGTAACGAGTGTTGCAAGTCATAAGAACATTATCTCCGGGAAAAATCTCAAAATGGTGGCGGACCAACAAAAATTGATGAATCACATCCAAGCCGAGGCGCGACGCTTGGCAATCGACTCGACCATTACCAATAACAATTTCCCGGACGCCGTCTTTGTTCACGATTCAGTAAACCACAGAACTATAAAGCTTAGCCAAAGACCAACCATGAATGTCACACGAAATATTGTATCCCTAATTATTTTTTAATCTTCCTTAATTTCTAACTATCAAAACGTTTGTAGTTAATTGAGCGCTCGCCGATGAACAAACAAATATCAAGTAGAAATCAAAATGGTTCAATCATAAATTGGAACTATGGCCATGTATACTTGGGTAATAATATAACTGATAGATATTAACATAATGTGTATGAATGGATCATATAATATTTTTCCAGTCACGATTTCGAAATAAGGTAATGTGCGAGCGTATTCGTTGCTCTCTGTGTAGATATTCCTGTGCTCAACGAGCGATATGATCGGACTCCCCGTCGCCTTATTGATAAGGTTTCCATACTTCCCGTGTGTATCGGAATGCTTCTGAGTTTATTTAATGTAATTCCTATCTCTATATGGCATTCATATACCGTATTAAATGTTTAGGATGTATGCGGCCGTTCTTTATATATGGCCCTCTATCAACTTGAAACTGTGTCTGTCGTGATATCTATTATTAAGGGTTAAAACGATTTCAAACAATAACCAACATTGGAAATCGAACGACGCTATACATCAACCGATAGGATAGCCACCGTAAATTGAAAGCAGCGATTATGATGGGCAAAATAGATTCGCCCGGGGTCGAGGCGACATCACGAAGCGAGCCGAGGGTTAAAGAGCGATCCTTCTAAGTTGGTTCGAGTTATGGGCTCAGCCGACACAATGGCCAATTTCATAGAATTTCCTTTGATGGATACCAGTTAACTCGGAGCAGTTAACGGTGTTTTCCAATCATTTTAAATTAAATTTACATTTAAAACATTATCGTCATGCATTTACGCTTATACTGAGTACCATTACCAAACACATGATAGTGAACATAAAGATATTTATTTTATGTTCTGAAAACCAATAGACGTTTATCATTACGAGAGATATATAGTGAGGTACTTTATTCATCACGGGGAGCCGTAAGGATACAGGATAATGTTGGAGTGGTACATTTCTAACTACAATCCAATCGTTTATTATTTATGTCAGTTTTATTGACTTCTTTTTATTTTTAAGTTTTGTTGGTTTGGCAAATCCTGCAATAACAATATCTACTTCTTTTGAAATTAATATTTGTATGTAAGCCACTTTTAAATTCAAGAGTTGTCAAACGGTTGGCCTATGAGCAACTCGACCATAAAAAGGGCGATATTATTCCCAAGGCGCGACGGTGCAGCCTTGTACAAGCTCGTTGTAAAGGAGATTCGTCACAGACGCGTCGCCGTGATGTCGTGTAGCGCCCGCGCACGTCACGAACACTCCGGGACCGTTTCCCGATCAGTCCTCAACGATTCCGGGATCAGTTCCCCGGCGCCGCCCAACTCGACCATCGCTAAACCATCGCCGCAATAACTTAATGAATTTACATTTTACCCGCTTCTTTTTTTCAGATCGACTTGAATATTTTTCGTAAATTATTGGCCGCAAAGAATATTCAACATCAATCATGTTACCGTTATAAAATAACGATTTAGACAGTTTACGTAATTATATCGAATTAAACTTCAAGTCCTCCGCGAACCGAAATATTTTGTTTCGGATAAGATCAATAATAGTGTTTACGTGTTGAATACTAACTACAAGGATTACGTGGGTATCCGTAGCGATCCTTGTAAAATAAAACTTTAAAGAACATCACAGCGACAATTCGACACAGAGTCGACTGCCTCAGCGATCACAAAGCTTTCTCATTAAACCGTCACCGGTCAAAGCCGTGACACTAAAAGTCATTCCGACTAAAAAAATTCTTCAACCCGTTTTGTTACATTTCTCAACGCTTGGAAAAAGAGCACAAAAGATTTTCTTAGTTGAAGCGTGACTGTCGTAATTAGGTGGCGAGAGCACTCAGCTCGTGTTAAACGTTCGCTCCGATACATAATACAGAAATCATCAGTACTTTGTCACTGGCGCATAATGTGCGCATGCGACTGTCACCCGCCCGCGCTCTACGCATCACGCACGCTATATTGCTTTCATTATTAAAACAAGATCGCAAACTATTTTCAATAAGCTACGAATACTTGTAATTTGGTCATATTATAATATTACGTTGTTTTAGGTTGCCTTTCCTTCTAAACTAACTACCAATTACAAGGGAACGAGACGAAGTATGTTTATTTTTCTTTAATAAAAGCGAAACCCCTCGAGTAGATAACTGTCGTGGGTAACGCGTACACTCATCATATGTATATATTTCCTGATTGTTTTTTTGCGCGAGTCATTATTTTAATATTGCTGGCATACTTATAAATGTATAAATCACTTGAATAGTATAAACGTTTGCTAGGATCGCTTACGTGCTAAAGACCGCTAATGCACTTTTGATTATAGCGACTCATCCGGCTCTTCGTTGCGTACTCGCATCCTACTTAACGAAACTGCTGTTGAATGGTGAGCATATACTAATTAGTGTCAATGTTGAGCGAATACCGATGCATTTGCACCGCCAATCATTTACGATGTCCCATCATATAAAACCCAAGTTTAATAAGTTGCTTCCAATTTAAAATCAAAATTATTTTTAAATCCGCTGTCTCTCAGAAGTGGGGACCCGACGGGGGCCGGATTATAAATCATAAATGCCACGTTAGGCCTGCCAGACGGCCGGGTTCGTATCGAAATTATCGCCCGCGAGCCCCGCGTAAAATATACAAAACAGTTTCAGGTTACTGCGTCAAATATTTCTTCTCGATGCCCAAAATAAAACATACTGACTCATTAGCACGCACTCTTATCATTTCTACTTAAATATATGTATTCTATAATGATGATACTGAATCTAAAACTGGTTTGGTTGGGTTTTGTTTTATATAGAAATACGTCATATCGAAAACAAGAATGTCGATTAACAATTCGCAAATTATTTAATAATTAATTGCGTTAAACGAATGTTTCGCTATTATAAAATCATTGATTGATTCATTACACCGCAGATAAAGATGATTAAATTTAACAGTGTCATTAATCTAAGAATAGACCTCCCATGCAAAGTGTAATGAATACATATTCTGTGAGTGCGCTCGACGGACAGTCGGCACGGTTGAAACTGGCTCAGTACTTCCGCACTCGCGGATTAACTCAAATAGAAATTGAGACATTTATACCAACACAATCAATCTACGTGAATTCTAGTTTCTCTGATCCAAATAAAACAACTGCCTTCCTTTAACATCAGTCAAAGTGTCTCGTGTGACAGTCGAAGTATTTAATCACTTAAAACCTATTAATTGACTCGGTTCGTTCCTAATGTTTACAGATTTTATTTTATACGTTAATTTATGCAGTGCAGATTTGAATTAGAAAGTTATTGTGTCGAAACTTTTACTTTTAATGACTATATAACTTTATATGTTTAAGTATGTACTTCAAACTTAAAAATAAGTAAAATACTGCGACGTATTATTTACGAGGAATAAATCAATGGCAAAAGAAACTAGGATGTTAGCTTTGAGATTTATGTTTCTTGGAGTCACAAATTCAAAAAACAATATGCGATTATAATAGCAAAGCAATGAATAAATGTCATCGCGCAAAATAAGATGTAGACAGCAGACGTATGTAAGGACAATCTACAAATGTCAAAGATTCAAAATCTATGTCGCACACATAACGAACACGGGGCTCGTGTGGGCTAGAAAAGCACAACACATAAATTATTCTCATTGTTCCGAAAGGCGAATGATAAATGTATTTGTGTTCTTAATTTAAGTTATGCTATTGGTAAAAGTGGACTGTACCGGTCCACTTCAGGAAATCTCGACAGTTGAGTTGCACCACCAACTTTGGTACTGCCCCAATCGGAATTGGGCGCTTTAATTGATAAATCTTTAATGTTTATCACGGTTTAGAAATAACGACATTTCTGCGATTGTTAATTAACAAGAATTTGCTGCGAAACTGCCAATTCCGATTACCAAATAGTGCACCCTTGTATAAAATACAATAGCTCTAGTTTTTCCCTATCTCGAGAAATAGAGTTATAAAATTATTGAGTTCGTGCCTCTGCCCATAGCTGACAAAGTCATACATTTTATTGATCTCAGAATAGAAATTGTTTTCAGATCGAGACGTATTTTATTTTCCTTGTAGGTTGGTATCCGGCGCACCGTTCACGTCTAAGACCTACAATATATCATTCGGAAGTAGCAAAAAGTTGGTGTCGGATCGTTGCGACAGTAATCACAGGTGCAAAAACTTCCCCACAACCACCTACAATTACAAACCATTTAAGGCCGGCTACGTGCCTTACATAATAGTTAAAATCTAAGTGTTTTCTATAAAGAAATCGTATCTAGAGTTTCTATCGGCAGTTAGTGAACAAACTGGGACGTAAATACATTTACACCCTTTTCTACACTTGTCTTGAAATAGCTTGAAGCGAGTTCAAGTTGTTAATGCGAGTGTCACCGCGAACTGCTTATTGACCGCTTGATAACCGCGCTTACACACACTCCGCTAGCCAAATACACTTCTGTTACTTACGATCAACTCTGTAAAATGACTGTTTTTTATGATAAAAAAACTTAGACTAGCAATAGAGCTATTACATAGATAAAATAAACGCCACATACACATTACTTGTAATTTAGTAGTAAGATTGGTGTGGCGACAAATACACGAGTGCATCCAGGCAGTTTGCAGGATTCTAGAAAAACGGCTGGGGGCGAATAGCGTTGCAATTACAGTCGGAGCGTCTTCTCGTCCGTCCGTCTGTCCGCGAATCCAACATGGCCGCCGCATGCCTGCCCAAGATTGACTAGTAGCTGAATGCTTCTTTGCCAACGGCGATCTAGGTTGAGTCGATCTATCTGAGGGCATGTTGGCATGCAGGAATGAAGCTCTTGCCCCTCGGTAAATTAAAATACTTTTTGTTTGATAAGTGTTCTGTGATTATCTCGTGTGTTGGATGTAATGCAGTTGTGCGAGACATGTCATTAAAACACGAATTGTTTATTAAACTCACCGCTCGATATTCGAATAGCTCAAAGTATTGCGATGTAGACCATACCTGGAAAATAAAAAAAAAACAATGTTTAACTTATATGTACCTTCGGTTTGTACAATAAACAATCTATTCTAATTCATCTTTAAAATGACAAAACGCATATGCGGTATTTCTGCAAATACCTTTACATAAATGTCACTGAAATAGCCAATTAAGTATTACTAATGTGTTGTTATAAAGCCCAATGTGGCATAAATACCGCTAGTTATTGGCACCAGCGGTCAAGAAATTAATTTTAATGTATTTATTAGTGAACAACTTGTTTATATTTGTCAATGAAACCGCATTTTGGCCGTCAGCCCAATTATAGGTGGCGCGGACGTGAAGGAAACGGTAATAATAAGGTTCACACATTAAACGTTCCCCGCCTATAGTGCACAAACCCGTCATTACACAAATGTATTCGCCGTTAACCCAAAACCACATAAGTCACATTTATCGCCACATCAAAAAGTAATCAAGCGACAAAAGTTGGAACTCCGTCGAAAATATGTTTGAAACGCACCTAATCGATTCCACAGAGACGCACAGGTAAGCTCTACCCTAACGTCATTTACAAAGGAGCCCTATAAAAAGATGGGGCGTCAGAAGTCGATGTAGAATTTTATTAACAGTAAACTGAATTTATTTATATGATTATCTTTGCAAGTGTATCTGTTGCTGAAATAATAAATCAGTACCTATTCTTATTATTACAACTGGTAATCTATGGACGTTCGATCAGAAAAAAGCGTTATAACTTTCAGATTTATTTATATTGTTGTTTAAAAACATACTTGTGTTGATAATTCTATTCTGCTATTTGAGATTTTAAATCAAAGCTAACAAGTACGAATAACAACAAAAAAGCAAAAATGAAAAAAGTTAAGATTATTACGACATTTGAAATGACAGTCAATTTGAATAACACCACCTGTTTTAAGCTTTTCAGATTATCCGCCATTAAACAGACAAGAGCTACCTCACTTCATTTAATTGTTGGCTGCTCAGAATTTTAGCCTCCGACTGCGAGGTATCTAGTCGATAAATCTCTCAATAGAATAATAACGAGATGGATGTTTTTATGGTCTATAATATGCAATAATAATTTATAAAACATCTTCAGAAGGTAGAGGTTAGTATTGTTTTATGTCATGGCCCGTGGACCAATAAATTCGATATGGTATAACTAATATCGTGTAGGGGGCACTCGGGTGCATCCTTCGAGTTTGGCCCAGACACCCCCCGCTGTCTCGAGAGATATGTTACCTGCTCACGACGTAGGAAACAAACACTAACGTATAGGCGACGCTATAAATTACTAAAATGACCGTGGCATTCTGATTAAGAAACTAATTTCGGTGCGAGTCTTAGACATCGTTTGTACCGCTTAGTTTTTTTACCAGGACATTCCGTGTTTATTTAATTTAACTAATTTCCTTTTAAATTCGTTTGACGATATCTGTTTATTAATGTCCCACTGTTTGGTATAAGCTTTTCCGCCACAAATTATAGTGAAGCGAGCCCAAGTGAAAGTTGTATTTAATTGACCAATACAAGTGTCAGTTTCCCAACCATCTTTAATTTGTAATATAAAGACAACGTGGGCCACAAAAATGTGACTACAACACATCTATATTTACAATTTTGTAATTACTTTTATTCTATATTTTAAACAAAAACGAATAAATTGCTAAAGAAAACAACACCTATCTTATATCTCAAAGTAAAGCCATTCTGTAAATGTAGAGTCATTACATAAACGATGCTTAGAACAAGATTCAAACCATTTACAGTAAAACAATATTAATTTAATACCTCGGTGTGGTCTCGAGCACGCATAGACCACCCTATAACTTCCTGCGGGTGTTTTAAGAGGTGACTAAGGGGTTTTATCTTAAGGACGGGCAGGAGCCTCCTCTTATCTACAAATGGCTTCATACAGCTATCACTAATCCACCTGTCAAGCGCAGTAAGTGCCGACAAAATAGCCAAACGACATTATTAACAAATCTACAGGTAACTCCGTACAAATATACGACAACACCCGTAGAAGCCTCTTAACTTGTAAATGTGTAAAGAATTAACTCAAAACGAAACGTTTGTGGGCGCTATTTGTATTGTTTTGCTCGAATATAGCTCATAATATTTCATGTCGAATAATTTAATAATAAAATAACGTGTCGGGAAATTTACGATCACACATAAAAGGCGATTGGCGCTGAGGTCTCGTCTCGAGAAAGCGCACGCGCACGCCGGAAGCCACTCTCCTACATACCCGCTGTGAATCTGCGACTTACTGCGCTAAACCGACCTAACTACTACTTCGCCACACCAAATAAATTAATGCCTTACTTTTGATTAGACGGTGATTATATCGCTGATTGGTGGGTAAAGGCGTCGTCGGCCGGCGTATTGAGGCTAAACGCCATGCTTACAGTGAGCGCAGATTTCTACTAACGAAAGCCGACAGCCTACAACTTCGTATATCGGTTTCGATACTATGCTAATCTCTTTACGAGTATAGGCAGCTTATTACATTAGAGGCTGAAAAGCAGCCGCTCGTCCGTCTCGTCGGCACGTTTTATTTGATTGCGATCGCTACGGGACATTAGTGAAGCCGATCGCCGAAATAGAGGGACATAAACAAACAACTTTATAAATGCCATAATCAACAGTCGAGCGCTTGACATTAGTTACGCAATAGTAAGAAGAAAATCGTAAACCAAATCCGAAGGAATAGGCTGGTTGGACTATAAAAATGTTTATTGCTTTTCTTCCCACTTGTCCACAAGTTCATCGACATCATATATTCTAGATTGAATTTACAATACAACTAAATATGTACATATGATTACCATCAATTAATCAATACATGGTTTATAGCAATAGGAATATTTGTGACCGTGTTAGTGAATGCTGACTGTGGCTGACCCGCCGCGTCGCGTCGCATCATTAGATATTATTATCCTTTATAGAAGCATGCAACAAGAACTCTGGTACAAGGCTACCGACTTCCGCAATTGTCTCAGCGCGTATTCAATATACTATATGACAATGTATGTGTTCGACTCGAAGCTTTCGTTTCTCAGACTCGACTTTCTTTCCTATTTAACAGTGTGTTATCGGATGTATGCTTTTGCGACAATGTTGACGAAATCAGATCACTTGTTCCGGAGTTGAACGCGCAATCTGGCATACCTTTGAAACCTTTCAGTTCTGGGATTTCCTTTTTTAAACTTCGTTTCACAATAATTATTTCTCTTATGTTAAAATTGTTTATAAATTCTTTCGAAATATGCTCGCCTGTTTCATTAAAAACGTTAAAAATAGACCCGGTGTCAAACGACTACAGTTACTACTGAATTCACACAATGAAGCTATTATAGAGAACTCTCGTTACGTGAACTAATCTGACACTCGGCATTTTAGTTTGTTTAGTGAGTGTAGGCGATTTGTTTGACACAAGATATTTGAAAAGCGACGTGATAATTATTATTTGGTGTCAAATAGTGAGAAAAGTCGTGAGAATAACATCAAGTGAACGTGAACTCGTGACTGTATGTAGTGTATATAGTGTGTAGTCTGTGAAGTGTGTGCGGAGGTTGACCACTCGCTTTCTGTAAAACTTTACTACTACTCGGAAACCTCATCGTAAATTGACAACTTTATCTTTTACGAGCGACTCACACATTATCATTTTCATATTTTTCTATCAAGCGTTCGCGATAACCGAGTATAAAGTTTCACCTCTCTCGATAAATATCACAGCCGCTTATGATAAACTATGTTTATTGGCTAACGGTTCAGGTATTGAGTAATACGACCAAACACAACGAAAGTAAAGACGTTTAGCTGAAAACTATTAATTTTAATGAGCATACAGTCATACGTTGGCCGGGCGAGGAGGTTAGCGGTACACCGGTGTAAAAGACGCCGTCCTACAATGAAATTCATTATAAACGATCGCATGACCACGTCGTGATTGTTACTGCGGCAGTAATATGACCGTGCCTGGTATTGATCTCGGCCCCAGACAAACTTATACTTCCATAATAAATTGTATGGGAAATACGGATCCTATTAAATCACATAGCTCAAAACATGCTACTGGCGCCGAGGACTAATTGAAAATAGCGAATACGCGGTGCCTAGATTCAGTGTATTAATTAAAACTAAAGATTCTCGCCTCTGTTCGCTTACGCTCAAATACCTACTTACTGGCTACTATTTGTACATGCTCATCTGCGCCCATGTCAGGACAAACTGAACATTAATGCCGTGTCGTAAGGGTTGAGTTCCAAAGTCGTTAGTCAAATGTTTCGTACACAAATTTGGACTATAAACAAAGGAGCTAAAGTCTACTTTAAGGTAAATAATAATAAGAATGAATGTGAAATCAAACAAGGAGCGTAGTTAATAATTTATTGATATAAGACATGCGAAGCCCATAAAGTTACCTTTGGCACACGTCTCGGTCTCTTTTAATTTGTAACTCGTTAGCATTAAGCAGCCAGTGTGCCGGAGTGCGCGACATGCTTAGATTAAGATTTTAGCTGCAGCGGTCACAGAACATTTTATATATTTTATTAGCTGTGATGTTATGGAGAAAATTTTAATTTATGTTGATCAGTCCTATTAAAATTAGTAACAGATAAATACAATATTACTTCCCACACCGACGATAAAGATACCAACAATCTGATTAGAATAACAAATTAACATAAACAATTCGCAAAGCTTTTTAGGCTCTATCTTAGTCGAGATCTGAGGTGTGAGTATGACTATATAAATACAAGTATGAAATAAATAAAGAGTCATTAGAAGGATGAGGAAACAGAGGTTCATTAAGAGAGCAAACACTCAAACCGAGCGTAACAAGCATCGGTGTGTCAAACAATAGTCATAACTGTTGAACAAACAAAAGTTATCGCTCATAAGACAGGCGTTTGGCCGAAATAGAGGGGGCGGTGCAAGCGGAGAATGTTAGAAAAACTTATAGAAAATGACAAGCGGCCGACAGGGACGGAAATAGCCATAACGTAGAAACGAGCGGGACGGATACAAAACTCGTTCTCCGGCATTCCGCCGCATGGTAGATTTAGGAACGGGGGCAGAACGATACGATTAGAAGGTTATGTTGTGTTATTTTTAAGGATAGTTTAAATAATTAGATATCAATAAACAAATGAAAAATTATAGCCCAAAGCTGAGAGTAAGATCACGGACTATTATTAAAAATAATTTACGAGCTTAGAGGTTTCGCAAGCGCTCAATGTTCTGTCAGGCCAAAATACAATCGATTTGTTACATTGACAACTAAATTAATACAATGACTGGTTTTTTCTCCGAAGATTGAATCATACGTGAATAGGATCATCAGACCCAGCGCTGGTAAAACTTATCAATTTAAAAATATTACATTATTTTATATACTGTATAAACTCTCATATTTTTTGTATCTTAGACTCTCCTTTAAATTTAATTACAGATTTTCGGGCCTATCTTGAGTTATACCATAATTTGGGGTTCGTAAATCAACAACTAAGTTATTTATATGAAGAATAGCTAATTGTACGTTACCGATCGTTTTATTATTCATATTATATTTAGTTATAGGAAATGTAGGACTATCTGCAAACTTATACTACTGTAATTTGTATTTCAGATATGTGTATACGTGACATAAAATGCTACAATAGTTTCTAACTCTCATTCATTGTATATGTAGCACCAACTGAATTAATAGTCATGATATAGCCAATAAAATATTACAAATGATATGAACTTGTACAGTTAGCCGGTGATCAGCGTGCCTACGCGGCTTACTAAAACTCCCAAGCTGTACATGTAAGTGTAAACAACTTTATTTATCTCGCTATTTTCCCCGTCGTAAAAACGAATTATAGTGAAAAAATGTAATATAATATTTATAGCTGTTTGACAGTATTAAAATTTATACATATATCCCAATTAATCCCAATATATTGCCTTATTATGCAAATAAAGTAACAGATTATGACAGTTTAGGTCTACTAATATCAACAAAATGAGCCGTTTCTATGCGGCTTTATATCCTGTTCTGTTGTTAAAGCTTTCGGTTCGAGGTAAAAGTGTTTGTGACCGCGATCGCGATATGATGTGATTTGTTCATAAAACAGTGGAATGCTATAAGAGCCGGCGTCCCACTATCTTCAACTTGTGCTGGATCCGCTGTAACTTATCCAACGTTATGACTGAAAAGCGGTGGAATGTAATTTGAAACTCATGGTAGGTCCGCAGCACGCTGACCTTTGTTATTTACACAGATTATTCCGCTATTCCCCGCTGCGTGGAGCAGATCTGTTGTTGCTAATGTTATAACGATATAAGGTAGCAATATTGGTTTGTTATTGTGTTTTGTGGCGGGGAGGAGGGCGGGCCGCCCACCTCACGCAAGCGACACGCAACGAGGTGTCCGGTTGCTTGTCGGGTAACGTTACCCGCGTGTAACGAACCTCGCCGCGACAAGTTATGACACGACAACAAACGCCGACACTGCCCGTGATAAAGGTTTTCATTTATTTTTGACACCGACTCCTGGTAAAACATTTTATGCGAATATCCCGATCTGGGATACGTCTTTCTAACTCTGCTCTTCATTGATTTATTTTTTAAGAATTTTTAAGTTCCATTTTATGTTAGTCATCATATATTCTAAGAATAAATCCACGACATCTTACATTTAAAAGCTAGAAAAAGATCCAAAGCAAAATGTTCACAAGAATTACCTAATTACCTATATTTTAACTTGGCAACTAAACGTCATTGAAAACTTTAGATTGACAATGTCTATTAAGCACAACTGCCGTAGCTAACCACGTCTGATCCAAATTCATATAAAATCACAACATAATGTATACCAGACTCGGTCCAGACAGACTTTATATAAATGTGCGCACAGTTAGCAAATAGTTGTAAACAAGTAAGCATTACGACTCATGTTTCAACTTCAAGGACAGGTAGGAATTATTCCGAATAGCACTACCCACGTAACTTTTGACAATGTTAGAAATTATAAATAAAACAAATCCCAGATGTGCTTACACAAGTCTTTAATAATGCATTCGTTAATGCATGCAATCAGAACCGTGTAACTACATGTTTAGGGCATTAACATAATATAATAAAAAATACCCATCATAAACTCAATCGATCGTACCCTCAACCCTCGAGCAACAAACACGGTATTTTTTAAAATGTAAAAGCGATACGTTATATAAATTCCGAACATGGGCGCGACAATCGCCAGCCAGAAAAGTGTCGTAATAATATGGCCATAAGTCATAAAATTCTTTGAAATAATTCCATCCTCTGATACTCATTATGAATAATTCGTCTGCGAAACTTTTTCGAAAACTGTGTACACAACAGGAATTCATAAGCAGCATCTCCATTTTTTGCACTCATTAACCGACCGCACCGTGAAATAGTCGGTGCTTAGTATTAGTTTTAACGTTTATGTCCTGCGCGCGCAGCCTCACAGCCTGCGCCTGCGGAGCCTAAACAAATAATATAGGCGTACGAAAACTGTCACAGTCCGTCCCTATTTACCTAGCGCAAGCTCGACGCTCAACGTTCCAGAAAAAGTGGAAGAGAGAAAAACGCTTCGGCTTTTTATTTTTTCTCGGAAGTGTCTGAGTGGACGCGCGAAGTGATAAAATACATGGCTGTATACGGTAACAAGTCTAGAGACAATGCGAGTGTTTTTGTGGGCAGTAGCAGCTCCTAGATCATTACAATAGCATAAAGTAGCCAGTTATGAAGCGGCCGTACGTTGTGAGAACGCGGTTTGAGACCGGTTTATATGGCTTAACGCTTTTTATAGGAAAAAGGATCCATCGTAACCCGAGCGATTTCTGAAACACTTGAGAACATTGAAATAGTGCTAAAGTTATTAGTCACAGCCACAAATCAAAGTTACAATGTTGTATTTTAGAAGCCACCGGCAGCGATGCAGAGCGACCGTCGCTACCTGTATAGAAATTATAACATAAAAGACCGATCTCGAATTATCGATACACCGCGAACAACCGATCCATAAAAGTCAGAAAAAGAAAAATCGAATATCGTATAAAATCGTATCGGCAGAGATAAGGGCGGCGACGCGTTCGTGCCGCGTAGCCCACGGCTGCGACTCGATATTTCATGAAACACCCGATTTATATTCGCTGCCTGGTCCAGCAAAACTTTAATGTTCACCGTTCGTAATTACTGGCGAAAAAGGGAATATAAAAACATACGAACATAATGTTCCCTGTATATGCACTCATTATTATTATAGCTGTTCCATCATCCGAATTTACTGTTCTATAATGTCACATGTTTCTTCATCTGATGTGATAATTTCCATTGAAATCAACAATACGTCTCTCTGACGGCAATAAAATTAATGTCCATTCAGATAAAGCCGCAGGTGATCACTAGTTTCATAATATTTTATAATTATAAAAATCTCACAAACGACAAGACTTGTAAGTTGCCATTAAACTTAATCCCGTGTTATTCATTAGGCAATTCGAAGTTTACGACCAGTGATATTGAACTCTCCACCCATAGTAAAGTTGGATTGTGAAACTATTATTACTGGTATTATTTTGATGGCAACAGTAAATTTAGGTCTCCTTATGGTAATATTTGTCATGGTTAAATTAAGTCCTACAAGTTACGATTTAAATATCGCATGTGACTAAATACCTCTATAAAGGTACGCAAAATCCGTACACTCAATTAAAAATAAAGCTTGTATTCATATTTTATCGTAAATTAATGCTAACTAACTACTGAGTAAATCATAATTTTAAAACATATTTTACAGAATTAATTATCCTATCCGTTTGTTTTAAACATGGTTTTTAAATGTTAAGCGTAGGTCCTATTGAAAGCCTTTTCACTATTTTCTAAACTCACTTTTTTCTTTTCAATTAATTAGTCCCACTAGACAAATATCTCTCGTCTAAATAAACTAATAATAAATTATAGTAATATTATAATTATTGTAATTTCAGTTATTTGTTATAATAACCATTCACAAAAACTGTCCCCATAAAAACGACAAAAAGTAGGAAATACTTTTCATCTTAACCTTCCAAGCCGATCAGATTTAACGTTGACATTTAAATATGAAACCTTTTCGTTGATTTCGATCTTCGTAAAGCCCAACTTTAATCCAAGACTACTACAAAACAAGCATTACTAGAGCCTTATGTTACTCAATATTTTACTTAAGATGTCAGACTAATATATTAACAAGAGTAATTGGAGCGGCTCATTCAGGTAGTTGCTCCCACTTGTCAGTTACAACATTTATCTGGTAACATGTATCAGCATTATACATTAGTCGCTACAGCTTTGTACCGAAGATGCGTATCTCGCCACATACGGATTTTGGGACAGCTATTTTCAATGCCAACAAAAAATACCTTTGTTTTTGTGCTATGACAGTTGACACTGTTGAGTGTGGATTAAACTCGCATTAATAATTTTGAATTGTAAATTCGCAGCTTGACTGTATTGACAAGAAAAAATATGGCAATTTAATGTCTGCAATATTTTTCTTAACGATGAATTTCTAAAGAGGATAAAAAGTAGGATTTTTAATGGAAATATTTGCGTCCCTATTCCCAACACTAGTGACTATTATTTATGAAATACATGGGGCCAACCGAATGAAGTGTAGATAAATAAACATATAATAGAAAACAATTAACCCGAGAGTGCACAAAACCTCTAAAAGTGTTCGCGACTCGTCTCTACAAATCAGTTCAAACGATGGTGATTCATGGCGTTTTGTCTCATACCCATATATTTCTGCTGGGCCCGTTAAGGTAAAAGTCTTGAAGATAAGTAAGGAATTTACAAAGAAATGTAACGAGCATACCGCGGGAATCTACTCAGAGCTCAGGTGGATTCAAAAGGTGCCACAAACCGGTCCGTATGACAGTTAATAAGAATACCGTTTTATTTTTAGAAATACAATAATATAATATGCTTACGTTTCATCTGGAGATACTCAGATGGTCTATCAAAAATATTATTTATGTTGATGTTCTCATACGTAGTACCTACGACTAAAACTTTATATTTTTTAAGAAGTAACTAATTAATAATCGAAATAACATACACGACATTAATCGAGCTAAAGATCTAACTGCAGAACCCGAAACATTACAAACATATTTTTTGTATGATTCAAACTTTAATACTTATTACTGTGACAGGCATATGTCCTTATCTGTGGTCAGTGTCTGATGGATCGATGTTAAAAAGCCTCTCTTATTCCGCGGCCTCTAATCGACTGCCCTTTAGTCCGCCGCAAAGCTTTTCAAAAAGTTTTATTTAAATGTTTGTGGAACAATTCTGTTCTTTATCTTCACACCTGCTCGAACAACGTTTTCTAGTTTAGTAGCAATAAAACTTGGTAAATAAGTAAGTAAATATGTTACGTTCTTATCAAGTTATCACTCAGATAGTGGTGTAATTAATCTGCCATATTTATCTGTGTATCTCGTCTCATCTTGTTTTATATGTTAAGACTTTTAGTACAAAAAAAATATTAAAAAAGTTCATTTAATAATGTTAGTTAGCATACAGCCAGTTTATACAGACAGCAGTTTTTTTTCGTATTGCATTTGTTTAAGTGCACCGATATAGCTGTATCTTTTCATAAATACATTTCATAAACGCGCAACAATTCAATTTAATGATTACCCTATCGATAAAGTAGGATTAGGCAGCTATCACGATATCTAAAAGCACGCAGGTAAATGATCGCTTTTTATACAGACATACGAAACCATATGTTGTACAACAATAAATTTTCGTAGTAACACAAGCCGGCCTCCCACTAAACCCATACCAGCGGCCGACCACAATAGAACACGTCAGACCAAAAGATGAATGATTCGAATTTTGGCGTCCCACGAACTCTCTGCACCGACTCTACCTGAGATAAAACACCTTATTCACTTAGCGCACCTTTATATATCATACCTTCCACTTTGAACATCTATCGAAGTCGGAATGCGCTTTAATAAAACACAATTTTTAATTAAGCTGTGTTCAGAATTTTTAATGGCGGTCCGTGAATTCATCAGTTCCATAGCTAATTATGGCGGGATTGCGTTTATTTAGGATTGAATTATGCAATGGTCGGGCGAACCAGGGCTGCATATTAAAGCTACGAGTGTCGGATATCCGACGTCGAGCTACAAGTACACTCGCTTGCAATCCACTTTCACAATCCTTTGTATAATAGGGATTTTGTATTAAAATTACAAAATCCATATCCATTACAGATATAATTCACTTTCAGATAGTTTCCTGTCTATAATAAAACGCGCCTTTTGTGTCACTAAGTTTACTAGCGAAGACTCATATTGTAATCTAAAGAAGGCTTGAATCAAGAAAATAAATGAGGTGTCATATATTTTTTGAAGGTTCGATAGAGAGCAGGGCTCGTGTGACAAGCACGCAGCTCCGTCCACGACTGTACCCGAGCAATCCCGAACAATGGCTGCTAATAATAAGGGACGTCGTATTTACGAGCATACGTGCCCTCCGAGCTGAGACGAGCTAGCCCTATTGTGCTCAGACCTCCTATGATTATTTCAGTCCTTTGCACTTTTCCAGAAATCCCTTTTTTAAGTTTAGATTTTATAGCCTTTAGATGGAATGAATCAGGCGTCCGCCGCGTAAATCTCATTTACGCTTTACCGAAACATTCATTGAATAGGAATTTTAAGCCGAATCCGGTCGTAAGTCATTTTTAAAGCCGACAGTTTACTAGGCAGAAACACTAACGAATTGTTTTTGTTTAAACATGTTAATAACACAGTTGGTTTTAACGATAAAAGTAGTTTAACTACCTTTGGTGACGAAGATTTTTAATTGGATTGGACATAACATTTTTCAGGTAAAGTAAATGATTTATGAAATGATACAATTATTACTTGTCACCACAGTTTCACTTAACTGAACTAGTTTTATAAAAATATAAGAAACGAACGATATAAATCTTTAGGATCCATGTTAAGATTTTTCATACATGTGTACATAATTGTTACAATTATAGATAGTATCTATTAACATAATTACTGACATAAGGATCGTAATCGTTTTATGCCAGCGTGTTATAAAAGCTGTTGCTAGACTAGACCCACGCGGCTCTATGACCTAAATACATGTGGCTGCGCACCCGGCGACCGCCAATCAGAAGCCGCCATTCAAATCGCCGGCGCCGATCCTAGTGTCTATAAATCTAGAGAAATACATAAGGCAAATTATAGGCAGCCAAGCTATTAAATAATATTAGCAAATACCCTTTGTACTAATACCTTCTATTAATTCTATCTATCATTACACTACAGGGCTGCCATACTTGTATGTTCCTACACAGTTTGATAAGTCAGTATATTATAAACTTACAATATAGGCACATCAGACGATACAAATTAATTATTAATTACTTTAAACGGTTTTCGATTATGTTAATTCATGAATAGATATATCAGTTAATAACATTTTTTATTCTTCTAAAATAAAAATAGTATTGATTGAACATAATGCGTGGTACAAACATGATAGGAAAACAGAGAACGGTAATAGATAAATATGTAAATTAAGTTCAATTGCGCGACAGCCCTACGTGAACAGCGAATAACTGAATAATCAGTAACCTTGTATGGCGCCTATATCATATTTGAAACATAACCACTGTTTTAAGATACGTTTACACTCAAAAACTCGAAACCGGTTAAATAAATTATGCAAAACGAATAATGAACGGATTAGTCGCGAACCTTGAAATTAAATCTCATAATTGTAATAATCATATAAAATTGAATTTGTTCAGGAATACCGTGATTGCGTAACGTTATTACTACACGTTATTATAACGGTTTTATGTAGTTCAATAGTCATGTGTCATTGAAATTTTGATTAATTTTGGAATGAATAGTTAGTTCCTAAATGATTTTTTAATTAATATGACTGGTGAATTAAGTGTTAACTTCTGTGAACAATAAAATATTTTGGATACAAATTACATATTTTTCATATACAAGATTGAAGACATGTGTTACTACAGAATTCTTTTTCTTCCTTTATTGTTAAGGCATCGCATGATATAAACAACTTTATCAACCTAATCACTTAAAAGAGACCGTATACAACCTCGTAGAGCCGGCCTAATAAGTATTGTATTCGGCAGTCACTCGTCCTGCCTTATCTTAATCAATAAATCCATAGAACGATATTTAAAAATGTACCGCCATCGTTATCTAAGCGGTTATTTCCGGTTTAATATTTGGCTCAATAAATCTGAGCGACGGTAAAAAAACGTCTAAATAAGTAGACATGGGTACAAGAGAGCGGCGCAAGAACACGAGAAGCGTCTACGATGAACAGCCGACAAAGCGGCTCAAAGCGAGCTGTTACACCTTCAGCGACTAACGCTTTAAGGACTTAAAGACTAACGTTTAATGTACGAGACACCTATTAGCAGCGTATTAACAACAAGAAAGAGTACTGGCTTACGATCTACTGACCGTAACTGCCTGTTAAGTCCCTTCACAGTAAACCACGTCTAGTAAAGATTCAACTAATTTAGGAATTTTTACTTGATTTTTGTATTACGTTAAACTATTGGCAGATGTATTGAGATTGATAGATTATCAAGTTCGACATTCGTGTACACTTTACGTTCTTACGACTAAGCACAAGATAGCGGATAAGAAAACAAATTTATAATCTATGGACGCGTAAAAATAATGTAATTTATTAAAGTTCTCATTGTGACCGGAATAGAAGGCATTAACTATTAGTGCCAGAATATTATGTTTTTTCATGACCCATATCAGACTATAAATATTTTATAGAGCAGACTAAATTATGCACGTATTTGATTAAAATCAAAACCCCAAAGATGTTGTCGCAAAGTCTATTCAGAAAAAAGCAAATACTCTTAAATATTGTAATAAATTTAATGGTATTTTTTGCATTATTCATAGTGTATAATTATCGACACGCTTTGGAATAAGTATGCCATAAAATTTATTGATTATTTAGCATATAAAGCATCGGTCTGTTTCGTGTGCCCAGATAATCCTACCCGTTGACAACTAGGATTAAGGCAGAAACAGATTAAGGCACGTTCAGCAATAGTGTTAAGTGAGAGATTAAGTTTTATATGACCGAAGGTGGCCGTGTGAAGAAAAAATATTCGATTATCAACTACTTTGTAAACCGCTCTAAGATTACATTTTATGGTGAAATATTAAGATGACGTTAGTAGCCATAAAAATATCCTGTGCCGTTCATTAGAGCCCGCCTGTATATCTAGAAGATTCTTGTTTTCCGCACCTTATTTACACGTTATGTAAAAATGTTAATCTCTATAACCAATCACTTGGTTGACGAATCTGATAAAAGTAATGTTTTAAAGAAGATACAAGTATTAATATCGATGGTTAAAAGTATCTCACGTGTGAAGAGGCGTCATGATTATACTCCTCGGTAATTTAAATCACCTCACCCGTCCATAATGATAGAATTATTCCTTAGTCATATACATAAATATAGCTACTTATAGAACATCGGCGCGATACTTACGCGAAATCATGATGCGAAGTTGCTAGCCATTCACTTATAGGAATGCAAAAGCATTCACAAGCGAAGTAAAACTTGAAATAAAAAAGTATAACACGTGAAGACTTGTATCACAATATGAGCTTTCGTCGCTCGAGGGATGAGCGAACCTTTTAAAAGCTTTTCCGAAGCCGTACAGGGCATTAAGCCAAAGTGAAGATAAACTTGGTAACAACCTCCGGACGATATGTTGCCTGCACCATAAATATATTTATCTACTTTGCTTTTGTTGCCAAGATAAATCGGCTCGTTTGACTAGTGCATCGTTCCCAGATTGAAATATATAAAGTGTTACCACTTTGTCTACGTGGTTCTACAGCCGTTGTTTAGTTTCTAGTCCGCTTATTCACGCTTTCTTGCTATTTGTAAAGCCGTGAGTAAAGTGCTAGGTTCATTACGTCCACTTTAAACGTGTAGAAATTGTAATTGAAACACACCGAACAATCATTTAAAAGTAAAAGAAGCCTTCTTATTTCGAACACGCACATACATAGGTATTTTTAAAACGTCGTTTTAGTGAACATAACACGTTAAAACATCCACATTTATTAATTGTGTATCTCGTTTGTCTCTTTTTGTGCAAAAAGTTTGTGTTTAAAAGCTTTTTTTCCTCATATTATAACATAATTTGGGTGCATGTTTTAATGTTGTTCCACAAAACATTAAGACCCTTGTCAGTTGTTCCTACACATTTGTCCAAACGTAACTTTATGAGCACCATTATACAAAATCAACTTATTTTTTGTACTCTGCATTCCGTGTAAGCACTCACGTCGCTAACTCATAAGACTTTGAAATGACAGACAGACTTTAGGCATATTTTTTTCTATTCAGCCATTTTAATTGTTACCATGAACTTTGCGTCTCACGATAAATTTAGAGATACACCTATAATTTGAATAACTAATAAAACATTGGTTTAAAGACGGCAAATAGGATTCGTAATTGTTTTATTAACTAGGTTGGAAATTCAAGTATAACGAAATTATTTAAGCGTGTTTGAATTTGATCGCATATGTAGATTTGAGTTTGCGATTTCCCAGATAACAGACAATCGAGATATAAAAAAAATGTTTATTGTTGCACCTAATAGCTCTTACAATTCCGGATTGCTTCGGCTAAACAACACAAGTCGGCTAATACCATCTCAGTAATAATAATGCAAGATATTGAATAAAAAAACACTATACAAAACTACTTCTGTGTCTATATTTGTATAATACATATGTGTTCAACTGTTCAATCTTAATTATAATGCGCCTCAGACAAAAATAAAGAATCATAGAGTCGATGTCTGTTATTTAGTGGTTTGACATGTCTTAAATCACCAAATCATATTGTTATACGATACTTAATCTTCAACTCGCTATGAACAAAGCAATATCTTCAATGTAGGTAAATAACGTACCCATAAATAAATAATTGTATACATTACAATTCACACTTACAAAATAAAATAATCCCGCTTGAGAAGCAATGACAAAACCCCTCTCGATCCGGAAACATATTCTTAGTTCACATAATATATGAGTGTCGCTTAAGCAAAAGTAACTTCGATATTTCAAGCGGCAGTTAAGTTATTGGCTGTTATTAATAATGCGCCTTTCCTAACTTAATCTGACTTGAAAGGCATTGAGTCGTACGTCGCGCGGCCGATGCATTGTTCAGACAATACTTTAGGCGTACACGAGTATAATAGTGTCTCTTCATCCCTTCACACTTACAATCATTTTTACATTCAGTTTATTAAGCTGTGTTAATCCTTTCTTCGGTCTTATCCGGGCTTAAATTACATTCCAAGACTTTAAAAGAAGAACACGCTTAAAGAAAACTTTTCCCAAAGTTGGTTGATTGTGTCAAAGTGAATATGTCGTTGTCGTACGCGGCGCGTCCGGTGTGTCCTAACAACCACTTAGTGACGCTTGTAACAACCTAAATATCATTATTTTCTAATAACTTAACAGAGATAGTAGCGTCGTTCACTTAAAACTAATTTGCATTTTTGATAACGTACATAATCTCTATTACATACGTTACTTTAAATTATGAATGTACCAATATGCCGTTTAACAGTTACACAGGTGAGGAGGAAAAACGTTAATATGTTAACTAGCTTTATAATAGATAAATGCGTAATTAATATTTTCATATATAGATACGTAGCCAGCATTTTTTATCAGTTGCAAAGCACCATCACCATTCACCATCGTTAGTCAGGAGCTTTAGATTCCTAGAATGTTTAAACATAGCACCTACGACAGATTATAATACATTATAGGATCGTAATACAAACTTACAAACGTTTGTTAGAGTACGTATCGATGCAATACGTTAAGAGTTAAACGACATGTCTTACTCGACACAACATATATTTAAATACTATATAATTAATACGCATTATAAGCACAGTGACTTGGCTCATGAATCTACGTGTAACCTGTACACATACCGATACTATTTTTAATTTTTCGACGTCCGCACAAAGCCGACGTCTTGGCTTATTTGAATTGAATGTGGAAAAACATTGGTTGGTCGCGTGGGTGTGTCACCGACTGTTAGTCCTCCAAATGTTCGTATTTGATGAACATCACTGGCTTCGAATAATTAGGCGCAGGACAAGCATGACTCTCAAACTTTGATTGGAAACAATTCAACTTATTTAAATGACCCTACCTGTCTCGTGCATGTTCAAGTATTGGTTCTATACTTACTTTTTTATAAATTAATAATTTTACCGCTTACACAACTGCATAAGTTGTCCTTCTCAACGAAATATATTAAGTAAACCGTTTATATTTTTTTAAATCCAAGCATTTTGCTGAATCATAAAGTATGCAACGAGATTTTCGTTTCGAAACGATATTGTTTATTGTTTCAACATCAAAAATCATTATAAATCATTAGGGCCCGGCATGTACTTGAGAATACTCGAGTCAATCGTTACTCGTTAGCTAGGCCCTGGCTCTAACTCCTAAAGAATCGAAGTATCTCTTGAGAGTTAACGCTGTGTCATTCTCTGCGCCCGCGTCGAATAGAATAGAGCCGTCATAAGATAGACCTCTCTGGAATTTTTATTCCTAATGTGAACAGCAATTAAACTTAACAGCACAATATTATTGCTAAAACATATTAATAATTACCGCTTCGTTCTGAGAAAATGTTCGTCTATCAGCTATAAAAAAATGAAATCTAAGAAATACTGTTACAACATTCCATTTTAAGACTTTATTTATTGTCATTATTTTATAACTGAGCGTAGAACATAAAAATAATTATGTTTTATACTGATTAGAGATTAAGAAAGAAGTAGTAATATTATTTATATAAGTAGTTGTAGTACGGGGTCGTCTCCGCGCGTTTTTATGTTCGGCTAGAGGAATACGAACGATTGAGTGGCCATAGGTTGGCGTGTGGGCCGTCGAGGACTATTGAGGATTTTCTCTTTTTTTCTGCGTACGCGCGTCGTGCCCTGCCGCCACCGCCGCCACCGCGCCGCAACCGCACCGCCGCCGCCCCGCAGCCGCTGCTACGGTGCCATTGTCCACCTTATACTAAAATAGCTCGCATTTTAGTACCACAGCAAAATGTTGAAAATGCATAACGCATGAGTTATGGAATTTGTGCGAGTAAACTTAAATGATTTATTGAGACTGCTATACTTTATTTAAAAATAATTGAGTCAGCAAAAACAGAAACAACCACAAGGATGCGTCTCATGATTGGAACTATGAATTCATTCTATGATATCTATATATTTGCTATTAGTTTTGTAACTCGTAAGGCTTTTTGTCATTATACTTCCCACAAAATTTAGTTAGCCAATAAAACTTTATCAATGTCATACTGGCATTACAAAATAATATTCAGCCTCACCCGATACTGCAATGGATATTATAAATTAGCAAATAAATATATTAATTTTAAAATATTGTCTTATTTAGGCTATTCAAGCGTAATCGACGTTTGTGGTAATCCTATCAAAGTGTCACTCTAAAGACTAATCCTAAAGAATGCTAATAAGCTTATATGCCATTTAACTACTGGACTTTATGAAAATATTGAATCAATCATATTAAAAATAAAAAAAATAAATATTGTTGGACAACTCACACACGGTCATTTGATTCCAAACTAAGCAGAGCTTGTACTATGGTAACCAAATAACTGATAAACATACTTATATACTTCTAAATACATACTTATATAGATACATTAACATCCAGGCTCGGAACAAATACTCGTGCTCATCACACAAAGATTTGTCCCGGGTGGGATTCGAACCCACCACACGCGGCGCTACGGTTGTTGCGGCGAGGTGACCGCTTAAACCACTGCGCCAAACGTGCAGTTATTGTATTGTTAGCAATCAATATATACTTTATATGATAATCAAGAATCCACGAAGACATTATTACTACGTCTATGCAATAAAGTCGTGGACATTCTCTAATGGCGCACAATTCATATTATAATCAATATAATAAATAAGTGTGTCGTATTTCACGGCATTGTCCGTACATAACTATAAAAAGGCGCGCTAATGCTCCGCGGTGACTGTAAAAATCACGAGAGGACTTCACAAGTGGAGATAGCAACTATCTGAACGATTACTCAGAGGGCCACGGGGCGAATAAAAGCGCACCCTTATCTTATGTTTAGCCGTTGTCGTAAACCTTAGCATAGTGTACTTTATGTCACGCTATCCTGAAGGCTAATTTACAATTTAATAATACTAGCTGCATTCGAACCCGCACCAGAACGAGTCCACATGAAAGTAACAGTTGAATGAACTTAAAACTCTAATCATTATAAACTCGCAAGTTATAGACACGAATAAAATAGTGTAACTTGTAAACGGAACCAGCGGCCCAGTATTTATTTTATTATTTTCTTAGAAAACTTACACGCACTTGTTACACAAGATTAACAAATAAATAATTTCAGTAATGACCGTTTCGTTTCAATGAACTGCCGGACGAGACGGTGCCCATAATAAAATGTTTAACTAAACCATTACACATTACATTAAACAAGTTCAATTAACAAATAATCAAATGTTATTTATAAAGGTTTTGCTTCATTAAAGCTCTCTAAAACGGTGCTAGAAAAAAGTTCGAAGCTAAAAAGTGCGAGCAAAAACTCAATAAGGTTTAATTTATCTTTAATGATTATTAATAGGAGTTTTTGCGTGTGAGAATGTATATAAATTGTAGAGTGCAATGAGTGTGTCACAACACGGACAGCCAGCAAGCTAGCGGCTAGCTGTTCCGAGCCTTAATGTAGTGGCATGCTCTCAGATCTACCAGACTACCATATATTACGGCCTACAATATCGTTATTCAAATACGGTTACCTAAATTAAATTTTAATTAATAGTATGGAAGTAATTACCCTACTACAACATGGTCTAACAGACCTGTGGAGAAATTTAAACTATGCCTGTTGGTGAGGCTCGATAAAATCAATTTTGTACTTTACTGTCGGATGTCATAATAAATACTGCTATATAGCTTTTCATTTCCAGCTTTATTTTGATCTAACTGCGGGTGCCACAGTTTAACCGAAAACGAGTCTTATCAACTTTAATTTTGGACTAAAATTGAGTTAGCGAACGTTTTAATATGATGATACTTACTACCTTTCTCATGTTTCGTGGACAGTATTTATTTTTGTATGAGTCCAAATTCTTGTTAGAATCGAGTGGCGAGAAGAAACTGGTTTTGAATTGTATCTGGTATAAATATGTAGCTAGCGACGCCCCCGAGGTGATCACTAGTTGTTATGAAGCATTTTAAATATTGCCTCGCATCTCAAATAATATGATATTTTGTATCTCTATCAGGGTTGGGAATGTTTATTTTGATCCGCTCTTTTAATTTATCGCGTATCAAGTTTACGAAACGATGCTACAACTTACTCAAATATACACTCGAAGTGAACGTGTTCGTTTGATCAACTGATAATTATTTTTACTTTTTCTTTAATTATAAATAAGCTTACCTAAGACTTAGTTCATTTTTTACAAAGACATTTATATCAGGCTTCGAATACAAGGCTATAAATATGGTAAATAAGTACAATTTAAAGTGAGATCGTATGTGCATACGAGCAATGAACTAGCTAAGGCCTAATGCAAAATATTTCTTGTAAAAACGGCCTGATGATGATCAATAAGGAGTGGCAATGTGTACCGACAGACAACACAGGTAAGGAGTATCAGGCTCGTAAGAATTAAGTGTCTTCATTTATTATAAGTGTTCTTATAAGCATAGATTAATTTACTAGACAGTATGCACTAATAAACACATAACTTCGCATCCTAACATTTATCGATATGGTATCCGACATATATCAACATTGTACCTAATTATGTTGAGTTTGTGTATAATAACAGCAATTAATTTCTTATAAGCTCAATTAAGCGGGCAATTGTTTTTTCTTTCATTTGGGAAGCGGCCATGACAGAAGATTATTGTAGTTATAAATACACGCTGTATATGTGAGCAGCCCTTCGATCAGTATTCAGAGCTCATGAGGCAGTGAGAAGGAATTAAGAGCGACATCATGTGATCCGACAGAGAACAATAGAGACGGTGCGATACAAAAACCAGCATGCGAGCACAAATACAGAGAGCAGCGTACCTGTGCTCGCGACCGACGTCGGGGTATTAATTAGTAACTATAGGGTGACAACGTCACCCAAAAAATCGGGAAGCGAACGCTTTACGGCGGCTGTGCAAGAATCTCTTATTCGAAAAATACTTTCTGGCGGAGACGAAGTTTTGTTTTTACGAGACTTGCATAAGTTCAGTTTTGGATAGGTATTGTTTTAATTGAATACCACTTTTTGCCGTCGGGTTCGTTGTCCGGAAAATTAGTCGTAATCATGGTTCTCCTAATTAACGAAAAAGTGTCACCATATCGAGGCGCCAGAAAAGGATGCCCGAATTACTCGTGCATTGGCCGTCGCGAAACTCAAAAAACCGTTTAAAAATCACTCGCTCCGCCCATCGTCCGCCCAGCGACTCCTGCGCACTTATGATTTATCGTTACGAGGACAACCCGCCCCTCGCACTAACTACCCAGCTTCCGTATCGCTAATTATACGTACACATAGCCCTCTCAAAATCTTAAATCGCATTCTCGATTCTGTCATCGGGAGCTGGGCCGAGCGCGCCGCCACCGCGCCTCGCCTTAATCGAATTCGATACGGCTTATTCGTTTTAATCGTTTAACTTCGATTCACGTGCTATATCCGTTTGTTCCTTCTACTCATCTGCCTCTATTATTTATATTAGATCCTTAAACTCTCATAAATACGGGATCATATAAATAAAATCGATAAATTATAACGATGTGTAAGTTAAGCAGTTACTGTTATAAAAAGGTCTCTGACCCTTTAAAGCTCGTCTATAGCTTAGTAGATTGAGCTTAAAACTGTCACGTTTCTTTTTAACACAAGACGAATAAGACGACATTTTCCTTTTGTCGTATTTTACCTTATGAATGTTATTTGAATAAAGTTCTTTATCGGAATGTAAAATTAAGAACAAAAGCAAAGCTAAAACAATAGAGCGATGCACTTTCATAATCCTCAAGTAAGATCGCGACAGGACATTTTTATAGATAATAGGTAGACTGGCATCGGCGACGTGCGAAGTAAAATAATACACACGTTCTACTGTATTGTTTGCTGATTTAGTAACCGGTCACGCATCAAGGACGTGGATCGAACGTATTCAGAATAATTTGGAAGTGGACACGGCCAGTTCTCACGCTATTGGCATTCTTACGCGGTAGATAAGACTTATTCATATGCCTGCGCATAATGTCGCCATATATTTATACTTTTATCATTAATCCACTTCGAGAGACACCTAAGGCTCATGATGGCAACACTGACCTTCGAGTCTCACTCGCTGAGATAGATAATAGCCTCAAAATCAATAATAAAATAACAGCGTCAGAATTTATTTAATAATAAAATCGATTATGTATGATTTGTAAAACTGTCTGAAATGTAAAACTCTGTAAAACGATATCACAATAAAAAAGCTTTGACATAAGGACAAGTTTGACAGGAGCATGAATATATTAATAAAACAAATGTACATTATCATAAACATACAAATGTAAGTTTGATAAATCGGTCAATTTATGAAAGCAATTTAGTCTAAATATCAAAATGATGAAGTAGGGGCGAAGCGAGCAAGTGTTCGTCGAATATGTAAGTATATGTAACAATTATTCAACAACACACCGACGCAGCGGGTAGGTACCCACTGTGGGTAAAACTAAACAGAATTTGTCCATGACGAATTGGCCGCTTAACCGACGGCCAATGTTCTGAATAAATTATCTACAAGCTTTAAAAAAAAGCCATGTTTGTTGTGAGCTCGGAGTGATCTAACGACCCAACTCTTATGTTCTTGTCTAGATACGATGCATAAAATTAATATATAGTCACTATATAATACAATAAATTGGCCCACTTCATTACATCCAAAAAGGAGATATTCTAGAAATCGAACATCGTATCCGTAACGATATTGATAATTATTGAAATATTATCCTAATGACAGATATTAATGTTTTATTTATTCTTTTGACTTTACATTTTGATAGTTAGCTTGTAAATTATCTACAGATTTTGTGAATGTTCATTCAATGGCATTTAAAAACAATAGTTTGCCAATTGGATTTAAGCACATTTTGAAACGTTAATATATGTTTTTTGTATAAAATTAAGGTTATAATTTATGTTAAAAATTCAAAAACACGACTTTATAATGACAGTTTTAATCAGTTTGAACAAAATCTGTGACTGTTACTAATAGGGTCTATCAGAAGAGATAAATGTACTTCCTAAATTGTTTCCTCTAAAGTTCCATGTTGACTCACACTTTTAACATAGTCTTCGTTAACATTATTAACTTTTTCTCCACCAAATAGGCAGGTGTTACGTTAAACCGTTATAATTTGGACTTAATAATTAATTTTATTGTGTAACCACTAAAATTATTTTGGAAATACAAGCACATGTTGTGTGTATTTTCGAATCGTTATTTCTAACAAAATATTCCTTTTGTAATATTTCAACCTAAAATCAAAGGAGGTCACGAAAATAAAACAGGTCAACGGCTATTAAAATTTGTTCGCGTTATCATACCACTTAAATAAATAATTCATTAACTTATTAAATAAATTAATATATCAGCTTTTAGTGGCAATACATAAAGTAGTCAAGAGTTATCTGTGGTCTGATAGGAAATGGTATGGGAATCAATATAAATAAATTGCCCAATAGAATCGCCGGAGGAACACGCCTGGCTAGAGATCAGATACTATAACTCAGCACGCAACATATCAATTAAAGGGTGTATTAAACATCCTCATCTCCATACACAGAGTGTGATTTAAATGCGAATACTCCACACTATTTTATTTATTAACTTGTTACTCGCTACGACACCGCAATACCGTCAAGTGTGACTTAGTATTAGCTATTATTTTAACATTGTAATAACAAGATTTCATTATTAACATTACATAGTGCAAACTAGCAAAAGCAAACTACCGATTTTATCATTATTAATGCCCGGGTTCTGAGTACATTTAGCGGTAGTTTATCTATTCAATAGCGTTTAAACTCGTATAAAAATAACGCTATTGAATAGATAAACTATCGCTAAATATACTCAGAAACCGAGGGTAAGTTTTAATTATGTTTGCTAAAACCTTTTTTTTTTGTTCAGCAGAGTTTATTGGTATAAGTAGTTGTAGAGCTACAGTAAAAATGAATACAGTTGAGATGAAGTTGTGTGCTAACAAAGAGACCGACAGGCGTTGCATTTCAAGGATAACCTAGTAGCCGTACACAGCTTAAGTTATCAAGTATAAATCCACTACATATCTCTGTAAAAAGGGGAGGTGTAAGAAAAGGATTACATTTATATCAAGCGAATTGACAGCAACCCACCGTTAACTGAAACGATTAAAGCAATATCCTCCCATAGTCGGACATTGTTGCTATTCTATTGAGATGCAAAATATTAAAATTAACTTTGTTTTTTGATGTCTTCTTGTAAGTCTTAAATGTTAGTGCGTCAAGGGGATTTATGTCAGTAAGATCAAAACTGAATTCAAGCATAAATAATGTTCAGTATTTAGTGATACTAATACGTATATTATAACTCTTTTTTTTCGCCAAGTCTATTTGCACCATAATAAGTAAAAGATTATTAAAATTTACAACTTGCGCCTACAGAAGCTGGTTACGTAACTAATAGCTTAATCACATTCAAACTTTACGTCTTAAATCAAATACATTATTCAAGATCTTATATTAAAGACATTAGTAAGTAGACAATTACGAGGGAACTTACATCACAGTTGAACATTCAGTATTTCTATACATTTATGTAGTGGAGTGCTGACATTTCCATCAGACGAGAGCAAAGGCTATCTCCTTGTATTCGTAGTGCCTTACACAAGGGCCTAACGCCGCAAGATATCTCTGTTTTGTCATAAATCGCAACTTTATTTACGATCAATATCTCCACTTGATTTATAACGACAATGCTATTATGTCTTTTCAATACTTATGCATGACCATCCTTTGTCTTATTATACGATAGGATACTTAAAAATATTGTGGCTGCCGGCTAGATGTGTTATTTGTGATCGCTTTATTTTTATATTACTTTTGTTATATTTATTAAAATTGTGTTCGAAATGGTTGGTAGAGTTACAGCTCTATTTGGTTTGGTCCAAATTCTTGCTATTTACGTCTTTATTATTTCTTTATAGTGCTTTTCTGTGAAAGACACGCAATTAATTTAATTAATATTTTTTAAAATGTTTAAATGTCACCTAGACTCAAAATAATTATTTTGAAACATGGTGAAGTGTCCTTTACACAAAAGTTTTATATTTTCTGCCACTTCTTCCATATAATAATACGGGGATTATTAAAATTTTCTGAATGTTATTTCCTAGACAACGCTATATCATAGTCGTAGCGGATGTTGTTAAATCACGGTGTAAAGATAAATTAACAAATAAATTTAAAACACGACACCATAGAAACACCTACAATCACTAAGGATCAATAAAACATATTTTTTTCAAACAAACGAACAACATTTATTACAAGAACAGGCTAATGATATTTCTATAATCCTCATAAACGATACCTTGATGAATATGTCAAGTGATAATTTATTAACTCGTTTTAATACTGCCCTGTGTACACACACTAATTAAAAATGGTCGATGTATTCTGCAAACTTAACTGTCGTCGCACAACTACATATATCTAGACAAGTTTTTAATGCCCGATGGGTAAAGATACCGTTGACCCCCGTGGATATAAAGCCTCCGCAGAATTTGAGGAATGTCCGCGAATCCACAATGATTCGTATTTAATTAAGACATTCTACACTTTTTCTAACCAAGAACTAAAATTATAGCATCTACAGAATTAAATATTACGAACATTACAGCCGTTTTTGTACTAAAGTAGATCTAATCACATAATTCTGGTAACTTTTTTATCACTAAAAATAGGTATATTTACGTTTTCGGCAAAAGACGATTACACGTTGAATATAAATTGCTTATTTACTGAAGAAATATCGTTTAAATGCTGCAGTCACACTACGACACACGACTTTCAAAATAATATCAGATGCAAATCAAATCAAATTGTTATAATGTGTATAATAAATGCTAATTGCATTGGTTATAATAAAGTAAAGTTAATGTTTTTGTTATTGAGGATGCAATCGTGTTTATTAAAATCTTGCTTGTAGTGTTTTGTAATATTGAAGTTGTTAGTTTAAAAGCGATACGCCGGAGATAGTCTGTTTAGTACAATATTAGCCTCTGTCAACTCAGCCCTACTTGACTTGAGATTAAACATAACTAGCGAAATGTGAGTTTAATAAAAAGCGGATATGGTGTAGTTTTATTGGCTCATATTCTTGAATACTTTACGTCCTCCGTGCCGTCCTACACGAAAGGTCAAGAATAAAATATTGTTATATTTTATGTTGGCTAGTAAAATGATCATTTAAGTCGATTATGTTCCAGCAAAGCCTATAATGAGTGCTGTAACTATCTAGCTCGTATTGTGGTAAGGACTTCATGTAGTACACAATAAAAGATTAGTTTCTTTGCCGAAACTTGAAGCCTGACCGCGACATATTGTTCGAAACATTCGAATTTCCCAGTGGTACGTCATCGTGAATCGCGGGTCATTGTGTGAGTTAGATAATATAATTATTCAATAATACAGTTAGGGCCCACGCACAGAGATACCTGCGTCCATATAATAAGGTTTACATTTTCATTACGAGCTGTTGAGTAGGGTCGGGGGTTATCGGCGCGGTTACGCCTGCGATCCTTGTCAATGTCCTCATAAGTACTTGTTGTCTAAAACGGTCTAACATTAGATCGTTTCTCGCTGTGAATTAAGCAACGTCTATGAAGTCATTGCGGAAATTCACATGAATTATCTGAACTGCACGGTGAGTAATATTAAGTGCGTAACTTGGGTATATATCGTTCTGTAAAATTGGCATTCAAACGATAGTGACAATTATAATTGAGTATTTAATTTCTTAGTGGTTTCCCAAAAACAACATAGTAACTATTCACTACGAGTTAATTTATGAAAAACCTAAAGAAAATTAGTTAATTGGTAAACAAAGACGGTTTGATGTTAGTTAATTTACCTTTGTTGCAAAATAATTTATTGTCCTTGGTCTAGCAAATATTGCGTGACTTTCTGCGTCTGATCAAACTCGCTATTTTGGTTTATCTCTCATCTTAATGTTTGAAGATAGGCCCAATTAACCGATTGCCGTTTTTTGCCGCGAAATTTATTGGAATATACACTTTATTGTACGTGATTAACATTGATAAATTATTTAAACCAATAAACGAATAATTAGAAAATTTATTCGAATGAACAAATTAAAAACGTATGTTGTATTTTAGATTCTATTTGCCTTAAAATGTACCGTCACGGTCTCACAAGCGTTTATAAAATTTGTTTATAACTTTAATATCTCTATCACGAATAATATATGCGTTTAGGATTTGTAAAGGGAAACGTTCTTTTATTTGTACTCTGGAGCGTCGTATTTTCCAATTTATTTTATTTTAGTGGTCATTAAACATAATTTATTACCAAGAGGCCGCTATTAAAAGGCTTAGTGGAAGTTATCTGTAGTTTCGCTTCTACTTGTCATTTTTATTGATCTAAACACACTTACGAGCTGGCCTCGGAGGTAATAAAAGATATTTTTCACATGCACTGGAATACCGATGTTATATAAAACACATAACACGTTAATTACTTACATACATGTAGGAGGTAATAGTATTTATTGCTGCAAGTCTTACCTGAAAAGAAAATCAAACTATTAGTTTAGTTATTCCAATATATATTTTTCTATATCGATGCGTAGACAAGTTATTTAAAAATGACACAATTATCAAGATGCAAATCTTTACACTCAAACAAGTTTGTCACAAACTCTTTAATTTGAATAATTAGTAGACATATTACCAACTAATTTAACTGTTTTGTAATTTGGTAAGGTATTGTTAAGGAAATACTGCGCTTAGACTAAAAGTAGCAAGCTTTGGTCTAGTTTAGAGAGTAGAATTGCATCACAATAGCCTAGTGCATTAATCTAGGAAACTATTCGTAGAGAACTCAGTCTGTTCAGAGGCAAGTTCACACTAAACCGGTTTGTCTATTAAAATTGTTTCATACAACACAGATTCTATCTATGCTACCCACCATGCACAAATCGAATGGAGCGTACACAATTTCTAATTGTTGTAATTGTCAATACCAAGACAATCAATATTGTGGTACCGTAATCTACTGTTACAGATTGAATTAACCAAAACGTGAATCTGACAAACTTGCATGTCTGTGGCCGTTATTAAGGTAAACATCTACGTTATACCATTTTTTTTGTATAAATGTACTATACACGGTGTTTGGTGCCATAGAAGGACGCTAAATGTTTCAAATTATACCTAAATATGGTATTATATACTCGGATTGAAATTGAGCTTACGAACATAAGTCACTCATTCTCTAATTCAACCGCAAATGCAATGTTCAATTTATAATTACCTAGTTTTATTTCTACACTAGATACATATAATAAATCTATTTCCTTAAATTCAAGAACAGAATTTAGGGCTACAATGTAGTGCAAACCATAAACATGCATCTATACATATTAACATACATGATTATCGTGACTGGCTCTATATCGCGTGGTCATTTAGATCATAAAACAATAGAACAGTTGCAACCGAGAGAATGCATTGCGCAGTTATGCAAATAGTAGGGGTCGCGACCGTAAGCATGAATATTGATACAGCATTGTCGAGATTGCAGATTTCCTTCGCGATAGCCCGGGCCCTTACTCTCTGCCAGCACGATTCCTAAACGAATTAACCTAAACTGATTATCTGACAATGGTATTAGATCTCACAATAAAATCAGCAGATCTCAAAGAAATTTGAGCTAAAAATCCATTCTCTTGCAATAGCGTAATACTTTTAGAATAATAAGAATAGCACGGAGACTCGGCGAAGTGGTCACGCAGCCACAATGGTCGGCCGGGCTAAGAAATGGCTTCAAAAACGTATATAACTTCGTCAAATGGTCATAAAATGAGACCCGTTTTATGGCGCACCTTTATAGCCGCGAGCTACGTAAGGATGAGCGGCGGATGCCACGCGGACCTGGCCCCAATGTTGGAACAAACTTTGTTCGTCACAAACTGTACCTGCATTTCATACAGCTGAGTAACACGGACATAATAGAATTCTCAATGCGTGTCTTTTGTGTGATAGCTTTTGTCACGGTGCAAATTCTCAATGAATCAATAGACGAACCTTGTAACAAAGCGCATCTAAAGCGATCAAAATGTTCGACTTCCTTTAAATTGTTAGCAGAGACCGTACGTAAAATAATGATCGTGAAACCGACCAACTTGCACTTTAATTACAAACGTGATTGACGTCAGACCATCTCACTGGTATTGTTTAATAGCAGTATAAGTTTAGAGACATTCTAATACATAAATTGTTTTGATTTAACGTTCGACGAGGCACTTGAACTCGTAATTATTTATAGTTTAAATGAAGCTATATCGTAAACGTCCTGCTGATTTATTTTAAGCCGAAGTCATTATTATGTTCAAATCACAGTCTTTTTTTAGTTCTATTTTTACTAGATGTAATAATGAAATTGCATAGCGACAGTGGAATCCAAGTGTTTTTAATACTATTTTAGTCTATCTATGTACGAACCGTAAAGAAGTTACAATATAAGTTATTAGGGTAAAAACAGGAATTTTATGTAGTCTTTACTTATTAGGGGATCATATTTCTCTTGTTCAAAATATTATAAGTTTTAATTATTTAATTAAGGCACAATTTGTAGGACCAAACACATTCAGATATACATATATGTAGTTTTTACATTCACAGTGCGTCATACAAAAAACCTATCTTATCTAGAAAATCTTAAAATTATACATAAAATTGGAATTCATCACGATTTAGTAAACATTAAACAGTAATTAGTAAGAAAATTACTGACTCAGAGCAATTTGCAATACATTTATTGATGATTCAGTTCTTCAAATGAAACCTATACTTATTTCTTAGGCAATAGGATATTTTAAATTCGTCACACAGTTTTAAAACGATATTCAATCATAAAATGTTTTTAGAAATACACTGAATTTGATAAAACAGTAATAATCAGTTATGAATATGAACGCATAGTATGTATAATAAATGATTCTTTTGCAAAATATTTATAATTTTACGAGCGTTTTAAAATTGATTTCTTCTGCCGTCGAGCATCAAACCAGTTTGTGAAGTTTATACATAAACATGATATTTATTAGACGGAGGGCTTGTTACTCTGCCACTAACCAGATAACAGATATCTGAAAGATAACAGTATATATTAACTATACAGCTTATTATAGTATATTTAAACTTTTTTTGTTTTAACATGCTTGTGAAGAAATAGCTGTTTATTAAAAGTTCAATCAATATTCTTTAAGCAGCTGATAATATAATCACATTTTTTACCGGATACATACATTTATCTAACAAAGAAATTACTTGTAGTGAAATTAACTTTAAATTAACGAAATTACTACTCATCCTAAAATCTTAATAAATCTTTAATTACAATTACGTTTCTATGATTGAAATATAACCGAAGCAACACAACATTGATTTAAAAAGAGTTTTATCTAAGAAAGGTAAGAGTTAATTCAAAATAAGCTCTACCTGACTCAGGTAACGGTATACAAACGGTGAGTTGCATGCTGAAGAAAAAAAAACGGTCAAGTGTAAGTTTTTGTTAAACTTTATTGTATTTGTTTTTTTTTCGTGTCCCTAATTTCTTTGCCTTCCCAGTATTTTGAAACTAGATCAGATTAAATCACATTTTTGGTTCCAGTGCTGTAGTTTACAATATACTAGAGCAGAGTCGAGATTACTAGATATAAAATCTTTATAAAAAAAAACAATTCTAATATTGAGGAATTGTTGGTACTCCTAAACCCGATTGTAATTTGGTTTAGTTGAATGCAAGTGATACATTCATAAAGGAAAACTACACCATGACTCATTTCTACTCAGCACAGACACGATGTAATTCCATACAACTATTAAGTTTGCACTTTATGTGAGTTTTCCAACAAACCTCCATGTCATCAACCTTAGCAGTTTCACAAGGTCATTGTTCAATAGCTAAGATCATTAATTCCTCGCCAGATTTCAAGCGTTCGCATTAAGCTCAACAAAAACTCCGACCCCTTCACTTAAGTGAATTATTTTATTGAATAGGCTTATTACTAAAGGTAAAGGAGGGTTCATGTTTTTACAATGAAGAATAATTCAAGTTCTCACACTTGTTCTAAAACCTGCAAACAGGTTCAGAATTTCTAATTGGTTTTAGTGAGCCATCAATCCTAATGAAATAACGTATGTAAGACTTCTTCAAAAATCTTTCTGATATACTGTATCATATCAATTATGGAATTAAATCGATTTATAGGTTTCAATGCAAAAACTGCGTTATGATTGAGTCGGATGATCTTTTGGTACGTACTTCTATATTGGGTATGTAAATACAAGAACGAAAAGTACTCAAGTATTACGGGTTGTTTGTAATTAATTTAAATAACCAAGTGGTCGTAATTGACAAACAGAACAACAAGCCGGTACATTTCTGTAAACGTTTCCAAACCAATTGAACAGTGGATTTACTCACAGCCGGTGGATCGTGAATAACTATGTAACAGGTAATTACGGGTTACGCGCCAACCAAATTAAATATTTTTAACGGCCCGTTTCCTCGGAATAGTGATGTATCAGTGCACTTTATTTTTTACGGCGTCCAAAATACTGTGTCATTTCATTCATTTATTTTTGCCATTGCGGAAGATTATGTTATTTTCGTTTTAGTGACGGAATAAGTGGCATTAAAATATTTTGGTGAATTCTTATAATAATACTTATTGTCAACTTGGGTCGTTTTTTTACTGAATATAAATATCATGAAGATGACCGCGCTGCTATGAAGTAGTCAACGTGAGCATCGTTGCATGCATCATTTACAGTATGTTGTATTTTTTATTTGTATCATTCTTCGTTTTCCATTAAAAAACTATACTTCCGTATAGATTCTTATCTGATGATGTGATATATATTTCACTGTCAAAACTTAATTTTTGTGCCGTTTGTCTTTGTTTCACAAAACAACCATATATTTTCTTGGTTCTAATTTAGGAATTTGGACAAACATTATCAAATAACTCAACACGGACAAAAGACATATCCACCTGTCCAAACGGTTAAATTACTACACTGGTTCCGTCAATAAATCTACCTCATTTGACAATTAAGAGATAGATGTAATCGTTTAAATGTTAATGTGTGCCTTATTTGTAAAATCTAAGCTAAATAATAAATTGCGTGCATCATTTAAAATATCGATATAATAAATAATTCCCAACGTTATCGATGAATCGCATCCCTAATAACAAAATGGCGTTTAGCTGCCGTTCGGGGCGCTTGCGCATCGACGATCGACTCACGCGCCCTCTACAATTATCGGATGAAATGTAGTCACTGCTATAGTCTATTGTCTTGCCCTTCTAGATATATGGACTCTACACTCGGCTCTCCCATCACATTCAAATTGGTACGTACTATTATTATTTAGATATATTTTTTATAAGTTATGTGCGAGTTTATTTTTTCTAGCTACGAATAGTTTTAAGTACCAGTTAACACAATCGTGAATCTACATATAAATAACGTTAACGCTAGTGAAGGCGTTTGTTTTTCTAGAGGGACCATAAAAACAGTTCTCCCACATATGCGAAAAGTATACGCTTTTTTGGAATATGAACTAAATTAACACAGAAAAGTTAGGTGTATATGTGTGAGAAATATATTTTATGTATTACGTATTATCATTAACATTTTCTTCTGTGAGAACTTTTCCCAGAATGTTGATTAACTAGTACAATCTACAAAGTGTGACAGGTATACCAAGTTCACTAATGTGGGTATTGCACTAATAAGTCTTAAAGGTGATACGAATGATTGAATGCTTTTACGGAATGTCGTTAAAATCATAATTGAGGATAGACATAAATAAACATAAATATAAGTAAAAGTCTCTTCAGCTTCTTTCCAGACAACTTTACACAACTTGATTCACACAAGGTTGGAAATGAAACATAAAACAAGACATTAATTATAATTAACAGGATTTCTAAGAGACCTTTCTCTTAAAGGAACTTCTTCAATTCGAAATCAATAGCGCTTTACGTGCACGAGTCCTCGCCTCTTCGAGTTCAATTTATCTAAGCTTTGTATGTCAACGTAGTCAGTCAACAAATAGCTGATATTTAAACCAAAAGCTGAATCTTAGATTACATTTACCGACGTGAACTAAACGGTTTATCCGATAAATTGATACGACGCCCTGAGAAGTGTAAAATATGTAAACTTTTTACATAAAAAGTACCATTATCTATATTTATTGTTGAATACGAAAAGTTAACGTAATGTGTGAAAATATATATGTGAATAAAATAACGGTGCTGTGGCTGGGTGTGGGCGTAAGATTCTTAACATTTCACTAGCCCCATTTGCATTTTACAACTTTTATCGATGTACTAAACGAGATTCTACCGCGGATGGCGAGAATCAGTGCGTCTTCCATATTGCTTACATTTTATCTTACGTCCCAAGGCGTTAAAAAGGATTAGTGAATGTATTCATATGGGAAAATTTAATTAGACGATTTGTGAGCTCTACTTTTATCTATTCATTATCTTATTTATAAAAGTATTCGAATTTTATTGCGTCAATACCTTCACATATTGCTTACTCATCACAAAAATTAACATCGATACAAAGTCAAGCCGCTAAAGAACCGAAGTATAAAACATGCCAAAACATGGCGCACTAAAAGGCAAAAGAATTACAACGAAAATGCACGCTTAAATACGAGTATAACGCGATATGTCAAAACGGCGGTCTTAATTGTAATTTAGTAGGTAATACATGCGAGCGAGATATCGAGATCAGCAGGCTACGCTCATTTCAGCCTTTCCAAAATTTATTTAACTTATACGTTGCGAGGGCTGAACATCGTGCTTCATACAATAACGCACTAAATCATATCAAAACGTAATGCGACGGGGGTGTGTCGAGAACGGAATTAAAATGCAATAATATCCAGGGCTTGCTGTAATTCTGGCCTGTCTCAGATCTCCGAAGATTATCGTAAAGTATTTATTTATCCAACGTTCCCTCGGGAGGTTAGATACCATCAGGAAATCAATTTTGCAATGAAACGTCGTGGAGGCGTAAGGTTTGTGGCCTTTAAGTTACAGGTGCCAGAGTAATATCGATTTAAAAGCTATTGAGCTTCCAAATTGTACGGAGATGAAACGAGATCTTTACGCTTGCACGCGGACGATATGTACGGGATGGTGGTTTTAGCGTTGTGAATACATGTTAAATAACGTCAAATACACTTTCAACAATGGAGATTTAATAATTGATGGCCTTTATTCAACATTTTATAGACATTTTAAGTACTACCTACATGGTTCAAATTATATTGCGTAGTACACAAAACACCTGGAGGCAGGAAGGCAACTATAATTCTACAATAAATCTTTCGAATCTTAAATCTCGTTATACATTTAATCGATAAGCCTGTGCAATGTACTTATATCTACGTATACATAAACACACTATAATTTTTTGAACATTCAGATTAAAATTCCATGCATTCGGTTTAGCTAATTTGAATAATCAATACACATAAATTACTCAGTAAGGGTTATTTTTGTGGTTTTATATCTTCAGACGTCTCTACTTTGATGTTTGCTTAACAACATTATGAAGTAACATATTTGACAAGTATGATAAAGTAGTAAAACATAATTAGATTGTAGATAAAGATGACATGTCTTCCGCAGCGCAGCAGGTGCGTTTACATGGCGGCGCAAAGCTCTGGTATGTCGTACAGAATTGCTCTACATCCCTAACACCGAACATATAAATATAATAAAGACGACAGCTACACGGCCGCATCAGCTAAACTCCAATCACGCCTCCGCCAATGATACACAAATCATAATAAACTTCATACGAGTTCAAACTTATGAACTACATACACACAAGCATCCCATAAGTATCCCCACATAAACATCGATGTATGACGTAGAAAGCAACAGAACCACTAGGAACCGGTTCAACTTCACATGAATGCACACACATAAAGTGTCCAATTAAGCAAGGCCTATGACAGGCCGATCAGTGTCCCCGTGCTGGCCCCTGCGACGGAATGTGCGGGGGGGCACGGCAGATCACGCATCAATGGTCGTTATAGTCAACAGCGATAAGAAAGCGGACTCAGTCGAGGGACTGTCAAGAAACAATCTATATTGTGATTACGGACAGATATTGAAAAATTATTGCGAAAATAGATGCAGATGAAGATTTGCCATCTTGTTTGATTCAAATAAATTAGCCAGACATCTTTGATTTCAAATTACAGGTATCTCCAGATCTGCTTTCCTAGCTCATTATTGATTCCTTCAAAACTAGTATTGGACCATAAAAATTGACAAATTTAACACTTGTAGAATGATATATTTGAATATTCCATATTCGTAGACAATTTATCAATATGCTGTCCGATTTATTAATAAAACTCAGTCTAAAGTTGGTAGTACAAAACTTAAAATACAAAGTTTTCATTACAAAAAAAACTACTCGTCAAGCTACTGAACTCTAGAACTAAATGTTAATGCCTCTCGTATTTGACAAAACTTTCGAGCAATTAAATAAAAGTTGAAGTAGACTGAACAAGTATCTTTATATTATTTTCTCTTAATTTGTTATCCCTAGTATGCGGAATCGAATAGCTCAGTGAAATTTAATGGTGGGGTATAACACGACCGTATACCTGCCTGGATCCTTTTATAGAACAAGGGATCGTGTTTTCATAACCACTTGTACATAATCTAGGTCTCATAATTAAGTAGGCAGTCGAGGCACTCTGAGTGTACTGGGTTTACTAATAGATATGGCTCGATCTCTCTCCGCGGCGGCAACGGTGACGCCGGCAGATTTTCTATTTCTAACGCAGAGAAAAACACCTGTGACATGCGAAGCGCACTTCACTGTTTTATAACTTACTGCTAACGTATTATGCTTCATAAACGCACGAATCTTGACTAATGTTGTATTGTTATGTGCCTGTGTTATGTAGCTAGTCATTATGTACTTCATACAAGTAAAAACTATAATACACGCCGAGATTTCTTAATTCAGTAAGACCTATGTTTAATATTCTTGGTCAATCTAGTCGGTCAGGTCGCTTGAGCCTCGTTTAAATTTAATTTAGACGACCTAGAAACAGTTAATCGCTTGTTTATAACATGATCCAGACATTTATAATTGCGATACAACGTTAGAGTTCCAGTCATTCTGGAAAACATATCTGCTATTTTATGCAATCTCAAGAAATCACTGTTCTCCGTCTAGACGAACATTCAAGTATTTTTTATCTATATTTCTAGTCACTTATAACATCCAAGTTATTTAAGGCAATCAATGTAGGATACTAAAAATAAAATACTGATTCAATTTGTCGGATCAGAGTTTTTATCTCATAATACTTTAAGTTCTTTCCTCAGTGAATTATATTTTAATATAACGTCGATAATGATGCTCCGTTTCTTTACATAACCAAAATTATGATGTTTCAATTAGTACAAACAAAAAGTGAGGCATGGACGAGGTGTCAGCGCTGACAGGAAACCGTTACGATAAAGCAATCATTTCTGTCAGCCAATACTATAATTCTCATATTTTATTGTTTTTAGAAAAACCTGTCGAACTCCTTAATCGTTGTTACAGAGATAAAATACATCACTTCTAAAATATCTTTAAATATTTTATTTCGTATAATTTTCCATACCTGGTTGTTGTTATTATAATAATGTCTAAATTGGAATATTGAAATTCCGATCTATAATTTGCTTTGGTGGAGAATTTCTAAAATATTTTTATTAACTATAAGGAATTCACACACTTAAGAACTATATTTCACAGAACATTTTACTCGTATAACTGTTTTGAACTTGATGGAACTATATTTTGACTGACGACTCCTGAAGCGGATTGTGTGGATAATTTTCTTCTATAATTTTTTTCGCACACGAATAAAGTATATACCATAATCCTAGTACCTACACTTACTACATTGTCAACCAATTATACATAGTTTAAAAGTAAAATTTCGAATTAGTTGTCTGTCAAATACTCAAAGCTCACAAGCCTTATTTGCTTTTACGAGCTTTTTCGTTCGGATTGCAGAATTAAGCAACTAGGGCTACGAGTAATTTGATACCGAACTAAAGTTAAGCCTCGCACGATTTCGCTGATTTACGCAACTTACTCAAATGGTACAGCGTAGGATTTCACTTAGGATACGGCGATTCAAGCCAAGTCACGACTGACGTCTTTCGGCAACTTGTCACTCAACCGTTATCTATCCGATTATACTAATATAATGGCAAATGTTAGTCTTGTGGCATGAGCTTTATAATTGGCTGATTGTCGCTATAAACTCGTTAGCTTTGGATAATGTTTCGCAGCTGCTATTACTCCTTTAAATATATGTTCTGAAAGAAAGTACATAAATAAAAATAACGTGTTTTAAATTTCCTCATTCAATCGCTTAGAAGGAGCTTCAGAGAGCAATTAATTTGCCAGTGGCTATGTTAAACTGCGCCGGCGCATCATCCGTCTTACTGCTGCGTAAATTAAAGCAGGAGAACGGAAATTACTTAATGCATTTTGGAGATATAACAAAATGTTTTGTTTATTTAACTTTCAAGACCAAGGTCGTGATTTTTTTCTACCGATAACGTTGTTAGGAGACGTGCCACCCAAACTCGTTATCAATTGCGCCTCAGAATGCATTTAGGCGGGTAACAGGTTCAAATAAACGTTGATTTAACATTTAAAGTTTTCTTCCAATCGGCACGTTTGGCTCGGCCACCAATAAATTCATTGATAAAAAAGCGAAACGCTAATAAGTTAAAAACTGCCGACGGTAAATCGACAATTCCGAGCAACGCTCTCTGTCGAACGAAATCATCGATTTTTGTATCTTTCCCAAAACATTAAAGTCATTTCCGTCAGCACTTTAGAAAAACTTGATGTTTTTGCTCAAACTGATTGTACGGTGCTCTTTAAAAGTTGGTCGAATTAAATGAGACTCATTGTAAACGTTTACAATAAATTGTTTTCAGTTTTAGATACATTTTGTTTTGTGGGTAAATTTGGCCTGGTTTTTGTCAATGTTATTAATTCACAAAGATATAAATTTATGTCATGTACAGACCTTAAGAAACATGTATTAATTATTTACTACTATAGCAAATTAATTTGAAACATCAATATCTATAATCGCCAATCCTTCACTATCATTCAAGACTTTAACAGTTGATGTAAACCTATAAACTACACCTCATTCAGGCTCTTGAAAGTTTCGCAATATATTTATAAAGCTGACATATAGCCCATTAAAAAAGCAAAATAAGAATAAAGAAACCATTAGGTGAATCGAAGGTTAAATGTGGCGCGTAGACACAGGACTATTAGTATTGGCGTGAAATAATGAAAGCCATTTCACAGTATAACGTAACTTGTATGTTCATTAAGGCGGGTGTCGATGCCCGCGCCGGCGGGTGCAAGTTGCATAAATCAGTCCCGGGAATGCAGCCCGGCGCCCTAATGCGCTTTCGGTGTCGGTTGATAGCTCACCCCTCTCCCCTTCTTACCTTAAATCGCTCCTTTTCACACAATCATACCCCCCAATGATTTTATGGCCAGCTCAAGGATTAAAAATGCAATGATAATTGCGACCGTCCAATTGCAATGCCTCAACAGTTGCAAAAACCTCTGTGACGTCATTTACTCTTAATGACATTCCGTTGGGTTTAAACTACCACAAATCTCAGTATAGGTTGTTTTGTCCGAATATATTCTAGGTAAATTGATGCACGCCAGAGATAGCAACGCAACAGATACCTGAGAGATGAATCATGCTAATATCTGAACATTTTGTGCAATATTGCAACATGGGTTCAAGGTATAATTCATAAGAACAAAGATCGTTTCTATTAGATTTACCTAACTCATTCCAAACATTATTATGATCATAGAACATTTCCGTTCACAAGAAGTGAAGTTGTTATTAAAAAACATTAAAGTAATGGAAAGTCCACCTCCTCGAAATGTGAGACATACATTAATTAATTCGAATTTAATATCAACTGACCCGTAACGGTTTTTGGTCATGGACGCATGCGGGCATGGCAGCACCTGAGCGCTTTTCAGATTGTGATCATACGAATGAACGTTTAACTGCACTGACTGACTTGAATTTTTATATAGAAAGCTGTATCACATTCTTGGAAAACCTTCATACAGCAATAAAACTGTATCGTATCACACAAGAAAAAATACTCGTTATTGCTTGTCAGTAACCAATCATCCACAATCTCATGGGATATTACGCTCGCTGAAAAACGTGTAATTTATTGATAAAACAATCGTCAAGAAGTTATTCCCCTCATTCACTCGTATTCACTGCGAGATATCGCCTAATAAAGTGTGATCCCCTAATTGTATGTAAATCAGCACACTGAAATAACGAGATTCCGCATTATAAAATAAAATGTTGTTAAAAAGTACTGTTTTATGGACAATATATTGAGTAGTAAACGTGACACTTCTCACTTGCGTCGACCAATCGGCCGGCGTCGATTAAGTAAGATATTCGATTCGTATATTCAAATAAGCGAGACTCGAGTTTTAATACGCTTTTATTATTTCTCTGATTCTTAAGTTTTACTGTAAGTACGGTACGTTTCGCCTGTTAAAGATAACGACCGGTGACGTAAAATAACTTTGCCAATTTTATGTGTTGGCTGACGGCAAAAATGACGCGTTTATTTTAAAAAACTTCCTAAATAGAATAATTCGTATGCTGTGACATTTACGACGCTATGCAAAGGATGTTTTATATTGAATCACCCCGGAGTCACTATTTTATTGAAGTCGTAAGAAACCACTTTATGACAAAGCCATTATGTGCGCCGCCAGATAATATCTACTGAAGTGACTCCTAACCGTAATATTCAAGCCTACAATCTAGTAATAGCTTCACTTAGATTTTTAATGTGTAGCCATTGTGGTTACCACCGACCCTTGTTTATTATTATCAATTGTCTAGTTTTTAATGTAATATACATGGGAGCCCCATAATTGTATGCCTCATTATATTTAAGTTTTTGTGTATTTTAAAGCACCTTGATTATTTTTAAGATTCAATTAGTTTCATTCATTACTTAATTTAATACAAAGATGATAAGTTTAACGTCTCTATTTTAATTTTAACGTGTAATAAACCGTACCCACTACCTATTATATAAACTTAATACATTGGCAACGTTTTACACTGGTAAAAAGGCGTTTATAATGCTGCTAAAAGCATTTTAAATAAATAAAACGTTGGGACTGTAAGGAGAGTGTTAACTGGCCACACCCGCATGTCACAGGTTCAACATTTTATACGTCAAAAGGTGAGGTACAATATCGTAATCGTAATGTGACGAGATCTTTTACGAGCACACAACCAGTTTTAGGTACTTTTTATTTCTCTCGCAAATAACAAAATTGCGCTTAAAACTTGTGACTCAAAATGGCTTTCTCGGATCGAAGGTTAAATTATTTTTTGAGGCGGATTATTTTCATTCAAACTTTAAATGTACCTACCTAATAACGCATACGTATGTGCGTATCCTAAGTAGGTTAATAAATATAAAAGTTATATCTATAAAATATTCAGATTTAAAATTGTATGCTGAAGGATCAGGTTTTAAATGAGCCCAGCCCACGGTTGAAATCACTATTGATCGTACAATGCGAATGATACTAATGAAATGATACGTGTTACAAACAAAAGTCATGTTTCACGTACAGTTAATCTTTGGAAGGTTTCAGAACGAGTGTTCTGATATCGTTCGCGGGACACGACTTATCGTAATTTAGAGCCCCCGATTAGACTGCGCCGGCCGACATACACTAACGAGTATTCATTTTTTATTTTTATACAACAACAGTACGGTGCCGATGTTTTGTCTCTACCGGCGATTGTGCAAAGTTAATTGGATTGTTCGCTTTGAATTGTTAACAGTACTACTACGCTGAAAATCACTCGATGCGACCATGCAATCTGTCCAATTAATTATATTATTTTTTTGTTACGTACCTTTGTTGTAGTCGTTTTAAGTGGCGTCCCTGAAGATACAGCGCATATCTCCACTTCGTAGCGATCCACGCCGGCTTCTCGGTCGAGAGAAACGGCCGTTGACAGTATTCCCAGAGACGAATCTATGTCAAAGAACCTGTCCACTTGCCTACCATCACCAGTCACATTCACTATATAATATTCTAAACCCGATTTAAAGTTATTAGTCAGATTTAACACTGCGGTTCCTGCCGGTTCGTTCTCAGCCACGGAGACTGATTCGACGTTTGTCCACGTGACACCTTGTAACTCTGTACCACCCATAATGACCGTAAGATAAGTTTCAGTACTTTTTTGTTCACTAAGCACGGCCTCGTCGGTAGCTTTGATAACCAGGTTCCACCGAGCTTCGGGAGTCGCTGGAGGATAACGTAACGTCAATGCGCCATTGCTTCTATGTAGGTCAAACAATTCGTTACCACCATTGCCAATAAGCTTGTAAGTGACTAATCCGTTTGTTCCCGAATCTAAGTCACGAGCTAACACGTTCATTATAAATATTCCTCGACCGGCGCTCCTGCCTAGTCTCTCAGTGTTGAGCACGGCCGCGTTCATGGATACAAAAACTGGAGCGTTGTCGTTAATATCTTCAACGATTACAGTAACTAATTTCTCAGCGGAGAGCCGCTTCGACGGTGGCTCTGCTCTATCATAAGCGACAACGGTTATTCTGAACGTGTCAATGCTTTCTCTATCAATAGGTAATAAAGTATGTATGACCCCGGTTATGTTATTTATGGCAAAGTGCCGCTTGCTGTCATTGGGGTCTTGATGCGTGATCGAATAATAAACTTTGCCATTTAAACCAGAATCTGGGTCCTCTGCGGTGACTGTAACTATCGGCGTATGCTTCGGGATACCTTCTCTTATTTGACGTACAATAGCCGTGTTAGTGAAAATTGGCGCGTTGTCGTTTGCGTCAATTACATTTACAGTAAAAGATATGCTCGATGATAAACTCGGGCTGCCATTATCTGTAGCTGTAATGTTGAGAACGTAAGACGTCAAATCTTCGTAGTCCAGTTGTTTGTGTAAAAACAACTCACCAGAATAACTGTCGATGAAAAACGCTTCCTTTCTGTTTCCCGAGGTAATAGAATACTGCAATTCCCGATTGATACCCAGATCGGCATCGGTTGCGTGAAACTGAATAATCTTCTTATTTACAGGCTCAGTTTCTAATACTGACACTTTCATTTGTGTCTGAGTAAACACAGGCGCATTATCATTTTCATCCAGAACGTCAACCGCAATGGTGGTCGTAGCTGAAAGACGAACCGTTTGGCCGGAGTCATGAGCCATCACTGTCAGTAGATACCGATCAGTTGTTTCACGATCTAATGGCTTGTTGATGAGCAGCTGTCCAGTCGCTTCATCCAAAGAGAATTTTCCTTGATCGTCGCCTCCAATTAGTTTGTAGTAAATGTCTCCATTTAAGCCTTCGTCGGCATCTGTCGAGTACACTCGCATTATGGAGGCTCCCACCGCAGCACCCTCAGACACTTCCACCTTATAAGGGGTCGATATAAATACAGGCGCGTTATCGTTGACATCGGTGATGTATATTGTAACTCGCACGGAATCAGATAACTTAACCTTTCCGTTATCACTAACTGTTACTGTCAAAGTGATGTAATTTTGACCATTTACAAGTGCCAAGCTCTCTCGGTCAAAGGATGTCAAAGTTTTAATAAATCCGTTTCTAGAATCTATTCTGAAATCATTTTGTGCAATAGGCAATGAGAAGGTTAACTCCGCATTACGGCCAATGTCTCTGTCCGTTGCTGTTAATTTTCCAACAAACGTGTCTGGAGGCTCATTTTCTTTAATTTTGAATATAAACGTGGTGTTTGTGAACTGAGGACTGTTGTCATTCTCATCCAACACATGAATAACAACAGGCACTTGCGAAGTTCGAGGTGGTTTGCCATGATCGGTCGCTATTATCGATAACGAGTAATAGTCTCTTTCTTCCCTGTCTAATAAACTTTTCACATACAAGTAACCATCTGGAAATACGCCAAATTTTCCGTCAGTGTTGCCTTCCGCTATGTAATATGAGATCCTTCCACTTGGGCCTAAATCAGCATCAGAAGCTGAGATTGCAAAGAACCTTGTGTTCACCAACGTTGATTCAAGCAAGGAAGTCTCGTATGAGGTATGGTCAAAAACTGGTGTGTGATCATTTACATCATCCACTATTACAGATATTGAATGCTTGGCCGCCAGAGCAGGACTGCCGTTGTCGGTAGCAGTTACTTCAATGAACATCACGGTTCCAGGCTCGCCAGAAATTGGTTTGTTCAAGTAAATTACTCCTGTGGTGTCCGAAATACGAAAATTATTCTCAGGATTATAGCTCAGCGTGTAAAAAATAGTCCTGTTGGAACCTGAATCACGATCAGTCGCTCTAGCAAAGTACACTTCTTGACCCACGGCCATGTTCTCTGGAATATGGATTTCATCTTTATCTTCAATGAATATCGGATAGTTGTCATTAACATCTAACACCGAAATATTCACAGTAGTAAAACCAAATGTTACGCCAGTTTTAGCCATTACTTTCAAGTGGTAAGTCATCTTATCTTCTCTGTCAACATTTGCGTCGGTGGTAATAACACCTGACTTTTCATCCATTTTAAAAATGTGCTTCGGATCGCCTTCTAATATGTAATAAGATATTGTATCACTTGATATTCTGGCACTTACTTTGCCCACGTAACGACCAATCTCTGCCTTTGAAGTGCCTTCATCTTCAAGAATCTTAAAATGATATCCGTTATAGCCATCAAATTGAAGATTATTACGTTGCGACGTTTTTACTATTTCTACTATAGCATCTTCGAATGCTCGTCTATTGCCTTTATCTTTACACGATATTTTTAGTGTGTACATTGTCTCTGGAGACTTGCGAAAGTCTTTCTGGAGCACAACGTTTCCAGTCCAAGGTTCAACGTCAAAATAACCATCTCCACCACTCTCAAGTCTGTACATAATTCTAGCATTTTCACCTTCGTCTAGATCCAATGCTTTTACTTGCAGAACATTCGTTCCTACGGGCAATTCCTCACTGATGCTTTCAATATACCTCTGAGGGTAGAACATTGGGTCGTTATCGTTAACATCTAATACCTTCAACAATATCGTTGCGGTAGATGACTGTGGAGGAAAACCTTGATCTTTGGCTAACACTTGTATTTCATAAAGAGGTATTTTTTCTCTATCTAATTCAATTACTGTACTAAGTTGCCCTGTAATAGGGTCTAATATAAAAGTATTTGGGTACTTTCTTTCAATGCTTAAGGGCAAATAATATGAAACGGACCCATTGGTACCCTGATCATAATCGGATGCAGTGAGGCTAAGAATTTCTTTTGTAGGTTTTATATTTTCATGCAAAGTTGCATTTATCTGGGGTTGAGAGAAACAAGGAGCTTCATCATTTTCATCCAGTATGGTTATTTTCAATCTTGTGTATGCCCATTTAGGGTTGGGACCACCGTCTCTGGCTGAAACGTTTAATTCAACTGTTCCTTGAATTTCCCTGTCTAATATTGATTTTGTTGTAACTAGACCGGTCAAATGGTCAATTGTAAACCATTGTTGTTGATTACCGTCATAAAAGTCATAGTATATTTCCGCATTTACCCCCGTATCTTCATCTGTCGCCGTAATACTAGCTACATACGAGCCTGGCGGAGCTAATTCTGTCAATACAGCTGAATATTCTGACTTTTCAAATACAGGCTCATGATCATTTACATCATTGACATGAATAACTAGGAATGAGGTAGCTGTGCGTGGTGGAGAGCCTCTGTCAGTAGCAACAACGGTTAAATTGTACTTGCTGATTTCTTCTCTATCTAGAACTCCGTTGACATGCACTATGTAAACACTAGATGAGTTTTCTAAACGAAAATGATTCAACTCATTACCTGAAGCAATACTAATGCTCGTGATACCGTTCAAACCCGCATCTAAGTCAGTTACTGTAATTGCAGCTACGAGAGATCCATTCTTAGCATTTTCATCGACAGTTGCGAAGTTGGCTGTCGGTGGAACGTACGTAAATGTAATAAGAGGATCATGATCATTGGCGTCTATTAGATTGACCGTGACATAAGTACGTGCGTCCTGTCGCGGAACACCATGATCTTTAGCAATAACTGTAAGAACACATGTCATATTACAAGTGGTATTACTACAATACTTAGGGCAATTCAATTTCTTCGTGGTGGTTATCACTCCAGACTCGGGATCCACTGCAAACTGTTTTTCAGTATCAGTCACTTCATAGGTTATTTTGCTATTATCACCTAAATCACTATCCGTGGCCGTTACTTTTAGAACTGTAGTTCCGGGTGGTACACTCTCGTTTAGAGACACTGAAAAGTCACTTTGATCAAATATAGGCGGATTATCATTAACGTCTAGTATTGATACGTTCACTTGAAGATACCCGTATTTCGGTGGATTACCGCCATCACGCGCTGATATATTGAGGATATAAAAATCCGTCGTTTCTCTATCCAATTTCCCCGTCGTTTCTAGGTGTAGGTACGACGTTTGACCGCTTGGATTTACGGTGACATTTAACCGAAATTTTCCCTCAGCATCACCGTCAACGATTCTGTAGTCATTAGCGATACCGTTTTCTCCTAAATCCTTATCAGTGGCGGCATCGAGCAATAACTTTGTCCCTGCCGCTGCACTTTCAGAAAACGCCACCGCTATACTTGGTTCGGGGAATTCCGGATAATTGTCGTTCACATCTGTCACCCGTAATCGCACTTCTATCGGATAAGTCGGTTGACTCGATAACACAACGAAAGCATAACGGTCCACAGCTTCCCTATCAAGAATCAAATTAGTCCTGATCTCACCGGACACCGGGTCGAGGACGAATTCTTTAGGGGGTTCGTTGAAACGATACGTGAATCCGGGCTTCGTCGGGATCTTGCCAACGATGGTACCGATGGGCTGGTCTTCAGGCACGCGAAGGTCGACGCCCGTGTCGACGGCGCGGGACTGCATCTGCTCGGCAGTGGCGCTGATGCCCGCGCCGGAGAGCACCGCCAGCGCGACCAGCGCCACGTGCCATCGCCCCATCCTCGTCATGACACCGACAAAAACATCGCAGGGTTGTTCTTCGTCAGCGAAAGTTGACGCGCTCCGGGAGCGCTCGCTGTGTCCCGTTCGCGCAGACTCGCGCACTCGCTCTTGTCAGGTATGCAGCATGGCCGCGACGACCTGCGCGCGCACGAATATCTCACGGAGAGTGCGACCCGCCGCGGCTGCGCCTACGCCGTCACATTCATTCGTAAACACGTGACAAAACACTATCTACAGCAGTCCAACACCTATGTCCGCAAGTACACTAAGCAAACCTCGTCAAACAATAGTCACCCAATCACACGAACACAATTTAAAATCACTTTTCAGTTATGTTTTTGTTTTTTTGACAAGTGAATAACGCGTTGAATGCGGCATGCGGGCGGCGTCGCAGTCGGCGCGGCACTGGCAGGCGGAGGCCTCGCCGGCCCGCGCCCCTCCCTCCGACCCATCGAACCTCCCCCGCAGCTTTGAAAGCTTCTACTGTAGCTGCGTGATGATGATGCCGAGATAATGGCCGTTGAAGGATTCTACTATTTATTGTTCGATACGAGTCAGTTACCATTCCAAGAAAAGCTTACGGATTGTAAGAAACCGCATACTTAACTCGATATCTAAAGAAATAATACATTCACTTATTTATTTTCCTACTATTTGCTCACAGACTGTGTTAGATAAGTAGAAAAACACATTTGCATATTTTTTTCTTAAAACGTACATTTTATTAAATAACCAGATAGAAAAGAAGTTGTGCTTTAATTTGTTTAAGCTTAATGCGTTAAGTCCTTGTACTGTACTGTATACTGATACGCGTATCAAAACAAAACTATCAATAATATTATAATTAAAACTTCTAAATGTAATTTTGTAGGGATTGCGCAAACGATTGGTGTGCGTTGATGTCTATTATATGTGGCTACGAGGCAGGCGCGTGCGCTCCGGCCAGCTGTGTGTAGTAGTTAGTTCCGTGTCAAGTTGACACAATGCTTGCTTAATTGCTACACACTTTATTTAATTGCTATATTTATTTTACACAAAATACCGTGGTAGTTATTTTTCAACTAGAAGATTGAATCAATTTACTAAAGCCTTAACGTGCCGTGAAATTTTGTTGGTTTAAAAACGTAATTAAATGTTATGGTTACTTCTCTATTTACATTTGAATAGTAATAAAGTAAATTAAATGGTACAGTGTATTTTTAAACAACGCCCACGTTGAAGATTAATACCTGTAACGGACACTTAACAAGTATTGGTAGATACCTCGGTAGCAAAGTGGCTCTTAACGTAAACTAAAACCAATCTTCTACAATAAATAGCGAAACGGGATGCGATTTCCGGGAATCACAAGGATATAGTAGGATTTCATAATTTAATATAATACACGTTATTAGTAATGGCAATAGTCTCGCCTTTAAGTGAGGGTGATTCATAAAAAGTGGAGGCCCTTAATTACTGCGCTATACGTGTCGTTCGTAATTCCTATCATTGCAAATATGTTTGATTTAATCGAAGAACCTTATCGAGATTCGTTGTTTCCTTCAAGTTCATTTGATATTAAACTGTACTGGGAACGGCAAGTGTTCGTGAGTGCGGGCCACTCAACCTGTGTTTATATTCAATAGCTATTTGTAAATACAATTCGTTACTGGACATAAATGAAACAGCATTCCGTTTATCTCACCATTCTACAGTTCAAAGATCCAGTTAACTGTAAAACCAAATCAATATTTATATTTATGCTAATTGAAAATATGCAATGCATTATGTAGTCGCATGAAATAATAGGCGCCAATTTTATACGCCATATTGTCTCGGTAAATTCTAAAAGTTAATAGCTCATTTAAACTGTTGGGCAAACAATAGTTGTTGAATAATAACTGTAATTTATACCAATTAGAATAAAATATATTCCTATACTTAGACCGGAGTTAAAATAACCAGAGTGGTTGAAACACCCAGCGTCGATGTAATTAGAAATAATTATTACCATTTCATAAATAGGAAGCTGAAATACGAGAAGCATGTACTTGTTTAACGTTTTAAGTAGTGACTATTCCTTTAAATAGGATGTAAGGACTCACTAGAGATAGAATAATCAATAAATCATAATAATGGAACTCTGCATTGATTACATCAAAGATACAACTAATTATTGTATGAAGTTTTATACCTATTTCAAATAACCAACAAGAAATATTAGTAATAGAAAATCAGAAAAGTACTTATAATTAAAAGCTTATAAAGCTCATCGTAGTCCATCTAGCGGTTGTAACGAAAAGCTCTTCACACCACAAAGCCTTACGCTGTTTGAAACTTCGAAGGCTTCAATGTGCGAGCTTTCGCTGTTACTTCAAATCTAGCGTATAGATGGCGCTGTAAGGACATTACTGTAGCAAAGCTTTCGAACACAGAATAATACATGAATGTAAGTTTACTTAGAGTCCGTTTAATATTTTACGGGTAGGTGTCAGATAAACTATCTTATAGATAAGGTTGCATCAAATATATGATAACATTGTCAAAAATCTACCAGTTTAGCTAACCGATTCTTATTCAGCAGAGGTAAAACCAGAACTAAGTATTTTTTGAAGCTTTGTAAAGTGATGAAAATTTAATGAGAATGTTTTTTTAATGAAAGAAAATTGGTTACGTGCGTCATACATTCAATTATTTACTTAATTGAGGTAAACTAATGTTAATTAATGCTTTCTCATTACAGCAATAAAAGTATAATTCCTTGCCAATAGAGATTACCTACATTTTTTCACAAAATAAGTTTATTTTTTCTGATTTGATCTTTACGGGATAAAAATCATAGTCCTGTGTAGCTTTTTTGATCAAACTGCAAAGCATATAAGCCTTTTACACCATTCATCCCTGTTCTATGCCAGAAATGTTTGACTGTTCTCGTCATACTTAACTCGGTCCTCTACAGACTAACGATCATCAAAAACACGATAACTGCCAAAAGAAAACTATTTGTCATTAACATTCATAGATTTGTTTACGTCTAAAATAGTGGAACTAAAACTGTCTTAAAACATAGTTAAGTGTAAGAGTTGGTTCAATATACATCCGCAGCGGGGAGGTAACGGTAAACAAGGTGGGAGCCACCAACCACCACTACCGTCTCCACGGAATGACAATTGCGTCTACGACTAACGATCGAAAATGGACGGCTATTTTTAAAATAGAACTATAGAATTTATCGCCATATTTTTAGACCCTACGACGTATTAAAATGTCCTCATTTCGCTCTATAAATAACCGACACGAAACGCTATTTCTGAATGTTCGTGGTTATTCTAGAATGTTCTATAAAAAGATTATGTAAGGCACTGAAGATTGGACGATAAAAGAGTCTAAAGAATATCTTGATCTATGTAACAAAGAAAATCCGCATTGATAATTTTAGTTGAAGTGATGAAAAGACTAAAAATAGCACACGAATTAATTATATAGTTCCCTAATCTTGCCCATTTCTAACCGCCGAATCTAGTAACTCTAATAAGACATTACAAACCTTGAATTAGATACAAAATTCTCATAAGTTTCAATACAAGGCAGTCCAAGATAGATAGTTAGAATTTAACTCATATAAATTCCGAAAACGCTTGGTCACTGGGATATCATTATTTATAACTAATGACTTATGACACAAACAAGACATTTTACTACTGCTTACTAGCAATTATTCTCCTTCGAATAATTACGTAGCTATACTAATTACAAGAATTAATTCAAAACACATGGTCGAATTTCCACCCATATGACGTGTGAAACGGTTCACACTTATTGCATCAATCTACGCATTTTCCCATAAGAAAGGAATTCGTTACGGTCCCAAAGAACGGTCATGGTCGAGGGGAGGATATAATGGGAAACATACTTTATTTGACTGCTCGAATCCTTTAATTTCTTCAGCGATGTAACGACCTTCACCTCACACACACGTTATAGTATGTATGTACACTAAAATAATAATGAATAATTTATAATCACACCTTAATTTGAACTTAATGTTAGGGCATTACTTTATCGCAAGCTATTAAACGTATCTCTAAGCTACAAAATAATATAAATACATTCACAGTCGAACAACTCAGACTTATCAACCTAGAAAACTGTAATCATAACATCGAACCTACTTACAAAGGTGGCTAGGCCTTTTTCGGCAGTCTAAAAATAGCTTCGGTGGTATACCTAGGCACCTATTATATCTCCTACTGGAGCACTTGTTGCATGAACGCTTTGACGTCAGCTCCCCCCTTCCAGTTGCGCGCTAGTCGAGGGGGGAACCGCGCCTCCTAAGGGGGCCGCTACTGACGTCAGCACTTACATTCATGAATGGATTGAAGCCCAGGTCCGCCATAGCTTTATTAATATCTATACATGTTGTGTATGTTGATTAAAACGTATATTATTATAAGTCTGCCCTTACAACAAACTAAGATCCGTGTATGATGGACATTTTCACTTATATAGGTCATAACGATAGAGTAGATAGTAATTCGGCTGGATTCTGAGAAACGGTAACCCTCAGCTTAAAGCAAATAGCAAATTAATTCTTGGAAAATAGGTTAATAATGGTTTAAAATTACGTCCAGTATTCATGTTTTTATCCGTGACAAAATGTACTGTATTAAACAATATATCAGATAGCCAATTAATAGTTAAAAGCTGGAGATATGACATATCAAAAGACCGGCGGTCGTTCGTCCCAAGCCTGCTATGAATTGTTGCCCTTTGGCAGCCTAACCCGATTGACACGTAATGATTCGTAAAGACTAGACGGCTGTCATTGCCCCCACATAAAACGATCCCACTTTGTTAGAATATTGACTGCTTTAAAACTTTCAACGACATGATACATTAGAAACATAATATGTCTATAGGCTTTAGCCATGGAACTGATGCAATAAAGTTAGCAACCTTGCTACATAGTGGATATTGGAACTTCCATGGCCGGAGTAGTTGAGAGAGATAATACTTTACCTTCGGATCACGAGTAGATAGCAGAATGGAGTATTAAACACTTATAAAATCCTCTTTACTGTAAGCTCAGGTTTATTTCTTGGCTCTGGTTGGCGGCAGTGTAAGTGAGCTTTTCTATGATCGTCGTATATGAAGCGATAGTAAGCCGGTTGTCTCACGGCGCCAGAACCGTTTCCTCGTTTAGAATATTGGAAATACTTCTCCCAATAACGGAAAACTACAGATTTATTTTCACTAACGTAACAGTTGCTAGGCTTTATTTTAGAAGCATATAAATGAGTTTATGTAACTATTCGATGCTAAACAATGTGGATGCGATTTTTTTATATTTATATCCAAAAAACATAGAGACTGGTCGATGTAAAGCGTAATTCGTATTTAATTTGAATGTTCCTATAAATTAATTAAAGCTTTCTGTGACGCAATCAAACCTCGTGTAAAAGCGATACCACACGAAAGTAAAGAAATAAATAATGATTCGGCATGTTCAAATATGTATGAAATAATGTTAGGTAATCCCACGCGGTGATGTTCGCTAATTAAGTACGAACTTTATGTTTGTATTATAAACATAGTATGTCTACATTATGGACTAGTCATAATGTCGATGTGGAAATATAAAACACTGTTTTTTTTATTCTCAGAAGACAATGACATTGGTCACCATTAAATATTTTACATAAATATCCTGTAATCATTTGAATTAAATTAAAAGAAGGGATTTTTTGTACCTTTGTGCCTCTTATCAAAGTACATTGATTTAATCATGCGTGGGCTCAGAGAGCAAATTAAAATATTTCTGTTACGAAATGATACTCGTAATACTGAGATATTTTTTGTAAAAATACTGTTGCCAAGAGCGGACTTCATTTCCCAGAGTGCTTATAAAAACATTTGGAGAAACCTTTATAATTAAACGTTTTTTAATTATAATATTCGTAGATTTGGATAAAGATAACGAATCAGTATATAAGTGGAAGTTTGAACGTGATGTCAGTGACAGAAAAGATGCAAGGTTTAGGATGATCATAGTAAGAGCGTGTTATAGGTAAGCAATAAATCAACTTTACAATACGAGTGATAAGTATAATGAAGAAATAGTAAACTTTTATAATTTTCACGCGTGCATAAGACATTTGGTTCATCTTAGTATTAAGTTATGAGCATGAATATAAACGGACATGTGAGTAGAGAAAGACCGAAAAAAAATTTACGAACTGTGTTACAGATGACATGGAAATGAAAGGGGTTAAGACAGTGTTGATAGCTGATAGAGATGAGTGGAGGAAGAAAACATGTGGTCATAACTTTTAAACTCTCGCGTTGCATGTTAATGAAATGCCATCATGAAACGTTAGGCATTTTAAGGTAAAATGCGTGTTCGCGTTAATTCCCGTATTCTATTATACATTAATACATGTGGTGTACTTAACGTGGACTAAGATCAAAACAATGATGTTCCTTGAATTACATTAGTATTTGAGAAATAAAAAAGACCAAAAAAGTGGAAATCGTTGAGACAAACCCCACTTATCTTAATACCGCGGCGAGACACACAAAATATTGTAACTGGCTTTATAATAACAAACTATTCTCCTCGTACTAACCGAATTTGACAGTTTGTATTATTTCTAGGCAACCAGCCAAGTAGATTTCGGCGAATCATTACTTCTGCTTGCGTTGCCTTGCGCGATACTACGTTCGTACGCGAATTAAGTCATTCATATTAAATCAAATACAAACTTCATTGTATAGTGCCTACTTAACAAATATGCTAATGTTTGAGGATATGATTAGTTTATATAACACATATAGACTATCATCATTTCTAATTAGGTACACTAGTTTATTTGTTTTTAATATTCATATGCAATTTTCTTACAAGTACATTGTAGCAATGCAAGACTTATTCTAGTTAAAAGTGTTTGAATTCGAGAGAATACAGTAACTTTCTTACGAGTATCATTAATTGGTCCACCTTTCAGTTTCCAGTAAATGTGAAACCTTAACGATAGTTGCCTTTTAATTAGTTATTTCATAACACATTTCTCAATATAATTAATTATTATGAAATACGGAGAAGCTCCTTATAACCTTTGAAGGTCCTTTGTATAGAAATTGCAGACTTTATTGATATTCCTTTGACCGGTGCAATCTATTTTAAGCTGCGTCGACTGTTCTAGAATAATGAATAAAGTTGGAGTCCAATATTGTACTAGGTACCTATGTACCAGCCACGTCTAAAAATAGAATCAGCTACCCCTACGCAGAGACTAGGACAGCGCTATATGAAAAGATGATTGTTAGAAAGGGATGGGTGCTATCTACCTGCGCAACTCTATGTCATATCTTCAAGGAACATTTTTCCCTGGAATTACTTCCGATACGACAAAACCGCTTAAATATAATTTTACTCAGAATATATTTCTGAAATACCTAGCATTTTTGTTCTTAGATTCGATTTTATACAAGAATCATAGAAACTATAGCTTTGTGTAGAAGTTTCAGTCATTGCATGCAGCATTGCAACTTTCAACCAGTTTAAAGACAATCGCTAGTTTATGATTTATAAAGGAGTTATTGATTTATTCACCAATTTGTTGCATTAGTATTACAATTTCTAAGTGTTAGTCTATTTTGAAACAATAAAAACTAATTGGACTTGAACATAATATCCACCCCATTTCCAGACTTACCTAAAATCGAATACGTTTCTTCTTAATCACCTTTTATCATACCTTCTTTATACATCAATTCTTGCACCTAAATAAAGACACTTACATACATATATACACCACTTCATGTACTGAACAAACATGGCGATCGACAGCGTCACGTCTTAGCGCAGAGGGACACGTAAACATCCCCTGTAAACAACGCTTAGATACGTCCTTAATACCATCTATTTTTATCTACCAGTCGCGCGAACACTCGATGCAATCGTATAGAGCTCGAGTCGTTCAAATGTCAACAGTTTTCTTACCCTCGGTTTCTGAGGTACATTTAGCGGTAGTTTATCTATTCAATAGCGTTAAAACTCATATTAAAAAACGCTATTGAATAGTATCGCTAAATGTACTCAGAAAACGGGGGATAGTCTTTCTTCTTAAAAGCTTTCTTTAATGAGCTGCAAGTTTTGTAGTCTTAATATGTATATGTAGAGTTTGCCGGCCGACAAGTAATGTAATCATTTTGTAACATATTTCTGTTACTATTACGTTGACCAAGAGAAACAGATAATACAAAGGTATAATTAAAATTAAGGACCCGTTAATATTATGTCTGTTTTCATGGCTAAAAAGATTTAAGTATTTTTATGGTTAAGGATCCTACTAAGTGGCGTTCTTTGGTCTCTACCTACCTCTATGGGAAAAAGGCGTGATATTTATATGTGTATGTACTTTTCTCGTTATAAAACAACTTTTCTAACAAATTATCCTTATACGTGTGCTATCTATGAATACATTGCTTTTCGATTAAAGTTAGTCATATAATATGATAATATTAGATCTGACTAAAATAACGTCACAATTTATGCACCACGTGTATCACCTTCTATTCCCGACCAAGATTATACTTACTTCATGTATAAATCAACATTTATTCTGAGCTTCAATTGCGTTCTATTTGTAAACTCTAAGCTCCCTTGTGAAACAAAGGAATACCTAGTGCGTCAGTGGTTCAAACGTAAATAAGATTGTTATTTTTAAAACATCTATTACAGGAGCATGCAGCAAATCAAGTCTTGTTTTCTTGTAAGAAGGCAAATACTACAAGCCTATTCTTTAAACTTTCGTTTCATTGACATTTGTACATCTAGCATTTTTTTTTACTTTTACTGTCCCACTGCTGGGCAAAAGTCTCCTCCCGATTTCATGGGGGGATAAACTTGAGTCCACCACGCTGGACTATTGCGAGTTGGAAACTTTGCATGCCCTCAAGAATCGCGTTAAACAATTTTTAGACATGAAAGCTTTCATCAAATTTCCCTCACCGTTGGAGCAAGTGATATTCTTAGTGATATGAGGAAGTAGCTATGGATTTAATCATTTAATATGAATATATGGTTTGTTCAGTTATTTGTGTACTATGATGGATACGCTTCACAGTAAATAAACAGATGAAGATGAATCCATCAATTCATTTCAAACGCAATTCCATTTCTGTTTAGCTAACGACCACGCTCGCGAGGTATTCAATTTATCAAAGGTATTTGGAGATGCTATGCAGGCTATCTTGTTCCCTAGCTCGATACAGTTTGAACTATAGGAAAGGTTAATGATTCAAGTACCGGGAACTACGTGACTTTAGGAAAATTTCGAGCGAAATTTGTTACAGAAAGTTTTGTATTTTCGAAATATGATAAGATTGACATTTTATTTCAAATTTAACTTGGCCCTTAAATTCTAAAGACACCGGTCAACAAACAATTAAAATAGTGGGGTTTTAATCTAGTTGACGATATCAATGTGATAATAGTTTTCATTCGTTTTGCAATACCAAACACATTTAAATCAGAAGATTTATGAATATAAAATGTAAAAATAACATTAAGTTTTACGTAAATCTCCTTTCTGGCACACAAGGAGTCAAGCAGTAATATTGTTTACAAAATATTATTCTCTTTAATGTTTGTTTAGATTTGTACTCTACCAACAATAATAAAAAGAGAAACAAAAATCAAGTTGGTTTTCTACTTCGAATAGACTTTCCCGTTGCAAAAAAATACCAGGAAAAGTGCCAACACAAGACAGATTCTTAGTGAGGGAGTAATAATGTTATTAAAATAACATACATACTAGAATCATTTTCATTCGATTTCATCCAAATTCCCAATAATGTTTTTTATAATTGTAATTTTTTTCTTTTTTGTTAATTACTTTAGTAAAATACCATATTAAATTGAAGAATAATAAAAAAATCAAAATTAATAGCAGTCACAATATAGAACAAAGGACTTGTTAAATTAGCGCGTTGACCTCTACCCTCACCAAATAATCAGTAATACTGTTGCTATCATGATTGTTAATCCATCTCAAACCTCCCAGGATCTTAACCAGCCCACGACAAATCTATTAAATGTCAAAGGTTGCATAGTTACTGTATAATCTGTGGTAAAGGTTAGATCAAGTGGATAAACCAATTTAACGACAGCGTTGAAGCTACATAATTTCTCCTGTTCTATACGATCATGTTGCAAAAGTTAGTTGTTGCGTTGATTTATTATTCTGTTCTTTACTGAAAGACTACTTTATAAAAATAATACTTTTTAAAAAAAGCTTGAAACATTACTTCATAAAAATAATTTTGCTTAAAAAAATACGGAAAGCAAAACTACTAACAAAATATGACATCTAAAAAGTTGTAATATAGCACAAGTGGTAAGGGTTATTATAATTTGATTTACTACATAAATCTTAAGTATAATTAGAAACCCCAAATGTCTATCTAAAATAATGTCAAATCGTTGAACCTCTATCAGTCACTTGTAAATTGACAACGACTTAAGGCCACGACCTAAGGGGCGACATGAGTACAAGGGCAAAACATAATAGTAAACTCCGATACAGATTCATTTACGTCATGCCTATCAACTGTACCTTATTAAACGTCACACACAGACAACCGAAGGTCTGGCAGAAACAATATTATCAATAGATGACAGCACCTTATTACTATTATCGAGACAAACAAACCTCTCATAATATGACAAAGCCATACTACTGACGTAAGAAAATCTGAACCGTCTAACTCCCTGATATAAAATCTATTTTAAACCATTTAATGTCTTTTAAGGCTCGCGTGGGTAGAATTTTCCGGTTAAAATTGTACCGCCTTATAATATATGCAGTGGAAAATTTAATTTGAGAACTTTCCAGCTAAGAATAACCCTTGTGCTCATTAATAGCCGTGGAGGTTCTAAAATAACTTCAAGGCTTCTGTTTTCCATTGAGTTACTCGTGGCATACATTACTGGCTTTAATGGGACCTAATTACATACTAAACTATCGTTTGTAATTATCGCTTTCATTTATGACAAACTACGAAAACGTGGGAACACTATTATTAGATTAGTTTTTTATTCATCACGCCCAAAGCAGGAAAAAGTATTTTACAGTTTTAGTAGCCAATTAAGTATTAGCTATAGTATAAGGGTATTGATTGGTAGCAAGTTTAGTAGCAGAAGTTGTTACCAAATATCGAAATTTGAGGAGAGTTATTAGGCTTCTCCGCGTAGAGCCTCGAGAAGGCTGTCAGAAGCGCAAATAGAGTGTACCGGATAATATTATATATAGATCTTTCCCATGCACTTACCATGTGGTCGGCTACCGGTGTGATTTTTTAGTGTTCACACAATATAGCCCGACATTTCTTCCCAAAAAAAAATGGGTATCTGAAGGTATATTTCCTCCCAAAAAAAAGATAGTAAATTGATTTACTAAATAGCAGTAAGTTCTCTAGCAAACAAGTGACTGTGCTAAATTATATATCTTCTTAGTTTTTTTTAAAGAATTATGAAGCCCACGCTCAGCCTGTGTTCGTAATAGCCGTGTTACCAACCATTAAAACTTTACACGTCTTAATAACATATGCATAAACTAGCGAAGTTACTCTCGAAGGAGCAAGCAGCGACACCCACGCTTGACCGTGGTCGGTTTGTAGGTCAGAATGTAGGGGTGGACCTATCAGTTACCGGTCCATCCCCGGGGTGTATTGTTTCACGTCTTTTATTATAAACCGCCTTGTTTATTTTAGCTCGAGACTACCCGGGTAAATTACATATAATTTTTTTTTATGAATTTTAAGATTTAAAATTTCATTCTCCTATGTTTTAAACTATATAATTACTATCCTACAATTTTTTATACTTATATTTATTATTTGTATAAATAAATCCCCTCGTAGCGCTGCTCTGTCTGTGATAAACCTGAAATTTATTCAAATAATTTTCATGCGTTTTCATCAACAGTTAGAACGATACTCAATGAAAGAGAAAATGTATAAATTGTTAGGGCTAATCCAGGGTAACTCGGACTAAGCTGGAACGAGCCACGAGTTAATTTTAAAGTGACAAATTCCTTGAAAGTGATAAACAATCACAAAATCGAATTCCTAATGGACGCTTCTTACCTAGAAATATGATTGGTCTTAGGATAGACTGTTAATTTAACAAGTCCAGTCGTCACGCCATTAGACTATCTTCAAAACTTAGAAGTACCTTGAATTCAAACTCAAATCGCAAACTTGGCAGTCCGACAGCAACACCATTAAACTAGCGCCGCCATTTTAACTTGTAATTACTTTGAGATAATACAAATAGTTGAATAGATTTAACTGGATTTCATCAGTAGCGCGATTTTCTTCCACCGCCGACTATCCACAACTGGCTAACTATCCAGAAATTTTGTATGAAAATCTGATCAGTGCCTCTAGTGGGCGCTTTAGGGACTAAACAGAAGGAAAGAAGGACAAAGAAAAATCCCGCTACGTGCAGTATGTTTCTCAACAGTCGGTACAAGGTATCGAATAGCGAGAGCTTGACATGTAAAAATTTGATACTTACCTATCTACTTCAAAATATTTTTAAAGATTTTCTTGTTAGCTAGCCGGTGGTCGGTACATAGGATCGATACATTCTACAGAGGCAAAGCGTTTGAAAACGACGTAGGCGTTTGCAGACTAAACAGAAGCCTCAATATCTCGGCCAATTAAACCGAACTGTTTGTGATTCTCATGAGTCACTGCACTTTACTGAATTTCAAATGAAATCAAAGCATCGACCTGTTTACTGTATGCTCGCTTTATGTATGTACTACGTGGTTTTCTTGAGCCAGTACAATCAAGTATCAAGAGATTGACATTCAAAATTTACTGCAAAAATAGTTCCTATAGCGCCCGCTAGAAGCGCTGATCATATTTTTATACAAAATGTGTCTCAAGCTAGCAGGTTGTCGATAACCGTTAGTATAAGGAAATCGTGCCTTGGTTTACGTTGTAAATTTCTTAATGATTATTTACTGAAGCATTTTTTTCCTTTTGTTTCATAAACGTGATTCCTGAACGAGTTTTACTTGCTCAACATTTGCGAAAGCACGTGTCTCCATTGTCGTAAGTATACAGCCAGCCGAATCCTTTATTAATTGCTACAAAACAATAAAACAAAAGCTGTTTTCTCGTTAATTTCGTTTCCCTTTAGTTAAGTATTTAAAATAATTCGTTGACGAATAAACATGTCTGAAACAGATATCAGATACAATTTATTGAACTAAACCAACAAATAATTATCTCCCTTAAAAGGAAATTGCTGTTAGATTGTTTAATTTATAAAGCTGTATTGTTATTTTCAATTTATGGTTATTAAACTTTTGCATTTCATGACTATTACCTTTATATTATAATTAAGTATCTATATTAATTGTTTCAACTTAGCCGAAATGTCCAGGAAATTGGGGTTAGTAGGATTAAGTAGGATATGATTATGAATCGATTAGTTACTAATATTATTTCCGTTTTTTTTGTCAATCTAGAATAGAGTTTATTAAGTGCATGGTTGTATATTAAAAGTGTGAAAAAAATATTAGTCCTCTGAGACACTGCCAAACTTTGACCTCCGTAACTCAAAGGACTTACGATATTCAATTACTGGGTCCCACTTGTCAAGGTATCCTACCTGATAGGCATTTCATATCGAATGTCATATTATAATCAATAACTATATGTATCAAGTAATGGTCGAAATATAGTAGTTGGTTATCAGTCAGCAAGTCTTTACGAAATGCCAAAAATATTTTGGTACTTATAGAAATATGACAAAGTGCTGTCGCGATTTCGTATTCTCAAATTAGTGCCTAATATTATGTTTCAGTCTGCTAAAGTATGTGTTTGAAAATTTAAAACAAATTTTGATGAATTAGGTCCCTAACCTGGATACTTTTTACTCCGAAAAATCGCGGGCAAACTATTATATAAGTACAGCAATAACATTTTATCGTTCTATTTTAAGTTCAGCTTTTAAAATGAAATACTCGTATATATTGAAAATGTGCGGTATTCAGCAAAGTAATATTTCTGATATTGGCAGTTCCTACCGGTAGCTATTACCGGTCTTACTACTATTTCCTGTGAACATGAAGATATAGATTTTATATTTTGTAAGGAGAAATGTTCGGGCGTGGCCTTAAATGATTCGTTTGTAGTTTCTTATGTGTATTTGCAAGGACTACGTAATCAGTTCCCATTCATAATGTTAAGTATAGGCCTGAATTTTCTATTGCTAGGAAAAGTACCATATCTTACCCTTTTTGGAATACCGAAATAGAAAGTAGTAAACATAGTAACATAATTTATGTTATGACACATTTAATCAAAAAATTCTTTACCAAATTTTTATGCATATCTAAAATAACTATACTAACATTTCATGACTTCTACCGAATTAAGTATATTTTTAATCAGTACCAAAATGTCCAGCAAACTGGTATTAATGAGGCTTGATTAGGAATCGAATAATACAATTATAGTGAAACTGAATCAATGAGTATAGCCAACACATCAAAACCCAAATCATCAGTGCAAAATTTTATTTCGGAAATAAAAAATACTTTTTATCTCTATATTTCTAAGTTAATCTTAAATAAGCAGTAGTTCTGCAACACGTGGCAAGATATCAAGTCACTATCTAGCAGGGGAGCATTAAATGCTACAGTTACGAGTAGGACTAAGGACTATTAGCTAACAATGCAATTTCATCTACTTGGACAGAGCCACGTGGAGACGGCTTAGAAACTTAAGGGCGGCTACACTGCTTATGAATAAGTATAAGTTTACTTAACTTAATAGCTGTTTTTTATATTCTGTTCTAGACTATAGGCCCTGAAAGTGGTCTTTAGACCTTTACTGAGTTAGATTGCCGGTTTAAAAGAGTCTGCATTGCGATTATCTATTGCTGATTCTATCGAGTGCCGAGAATTTGACATAAAATTAAATTTTAAAATGGCCTTCAAAAATAGTTCCCACTGCGCGCGCTAGAGACGCGGTTGTCGTTTGTCTATAGTCGAGAGAAGTAGACGGGACAGTTTAATTTTGTAAGATCTTGTTTTACTTATATTATGTGCTTAAATCCTCTTAAACTAATTAGCAAAGGATAATTCCGCGGATAGAGATAAGAATCTAGAAAAAACAAATACTTAGAAATCGTTAGAAGTGAAACTGCGTTGGCGTCGAACAAAGAAATGTTAACCACATAGATATTAATCTAAAAAGGCGAGCTTTGAAAAGTATATAGCATTAAAAATATTATTTTATTTAATTGGAGGAACAATATATTTGTTGAAACCCACGCTCTGTCATAACAAAGTAGAATAAACAAAAAGGATCTCCTCAAATACTGTTTCCGAACAAACTCATTTCATATATCCTTCAAGCATGTTCTTTTATCTATTAAACAAGCAAATTACTTACATACTAGATGGATATTCTTTGTTAAAGTATTGAAACCAGTCAACTGTGCAGAACTTTGTTTCTAGTGGCCAAGTGCCCAATACACAGGTATACTCCCTCTTTCTTTACTCTCATAGTCCGGTGGGGCGGTTAAACCGACGAGAGATAGATCAGGCGATTTTTCGTGCTCCCCGTGGCACGGACGTCGATCTCAACTTCCAAAATTTTTTTTTTGTTTTCTCCTTCTCCTTCAATCTCTGAGATTTTTTACCAGAAAACTCACAAATAACTTTTTGGCCTGACCCGCGATTCGAACCCGAGACCTTCTGCGCAACAGTCGCATACACTACCGGCCGCACCACAGGGGTAATTTTTTTTCATTGGACTGTAATAAATAATTCGAATCTACGCAAAATTAATAGTTTTACAAGATCATGGCTGTCGCTATACACATCCTACGCGCACAAGTTTCAATACACTAAAGAAGCCTTGAAAATACAGTCTCGACTAAGAATATTAAATTCTTTTCATTTAGGCACTTCGCCAACTTCTTAATTAATTTAGGTTTAAATAGTGGAAAGAAAGTGAAGAGGCGTTGCACTAAATAATATTACTAAGAGTAAATAGTTTCTGGGGAATGTTAAAATGTTTTCTTAAATATACACTACAAAGCTCAAATTTACACGACTGATTTCAAACGGTAAGTGAGGTTAAGAAAATTACTAAAGCACTAACTGAGCCACGAAGTTTTAGCTGGTTACAAGCTTTCATTACGTTTTTAGTCTCATAAGGCTTGATTTAAACAAAAGTAATTTGTTTGTTTGTCCTAGATCTTTAACTGATTCCACACTAAATATCATCTAAATCGATAATTTCTTTAAAACGTCAAAGAGAATCAGACGAACAGACGCTCGTATCAAAATTTAAGAAATAAGAGTATAACAAAAAATACTGTCTAAAGTCAGTATCAAGCTCTCCCAACTTGATAGACGTCCTTCATAATCAAATTCTAAACCTCCCCCTCAAATACAAATACCTACTTCACGGATAAGATCCCACCTACGCTTAACATTTATGAATCATGAAAAATATCTATACACGTGTCGGGTATTAAAAGTGCAAAGTTTAATATGCATTGAATAAATAAAAGTGCTTTATACAAGTTTATGAGATTATTATAAGTATAGCATAAGCCTGCACAGATGCGGTAAACAACTCTCAACGAGTAGTTTTTATCCAGTTTTATATTTTTCTACGTTTGAAAGGTTTAAGCCGCAAGTGTGGTGGAATGGATTTATGCTATTGCACTATTTTTATGGAATTTTCCTACACATTCTTTTAAAGGTGGTGATCAAAATTTTCGAGTGATTTGATATTTTATCGGTAACGCGGACTAAATTCACGTCAAAAATAACTACTATGAGTACTACGAATTCAGCCGGATCCGGTGAGATTGGAAGCCGATTTTAACATAGTTGGAAGAAAGGCTAGGCAATATACATACTACGAATTCTGACTAGGTAAGTACTAATAATATGTAGTCCCAAAAATGATAATGTATTACCTTTAAAAGTAAAAATACAGTCATGTCATCATGAGTCAGTGTGAAACAGAAGGTTAAAGAGTAAATCGATGCGATAAAACCAAAATTATACTTTTCATAACACAGAATAAGCTGATACATTATGTTGATATCTTATCTACAACGAGAAATACCCTTTAATTTTCCTCAAAAAGTACTTATCGATATTGTTATCAAGCTTTTATTCATTTACATCGGATCGATAGCTGTTAGAGCAAAGATAATATTGTAATTATTCGTGTTTGTGGCAGATTAGTATACTTTTCACGTGCTTATGGGAAACTTGTGAATTTTTACCAAACCGTAGATAATAAGTAAAAGTATTTGAGTAAACAAAAGTAGTTGAAACAATCACGCAAGAAAATAAATATAGTTCTACTTCAACCGTAAATAAACCGATGAGGAAACCTTGAAGGTATCTAAATGGAAATCGGCACATTTCGATAAATATCTCTTATAAATAGGTCTGTCCTATTTACCGTGCACCAGATTGCATATTGAATAGCTGTACAGTGTACCTATAGCACTAAGCCTAGGAAGGCTGGGTGTGGTGCCGGACCTGTGACCTAGTTTATTGCCCTGACATAGTTTACTAGCATAGGACACCTGAAGATCGTCCGGACTGTTTCAGGTCACCAGCTAAAGGCTTAGCGAATATGACAACTATTTCATGCAAATATTCGTGCGCAACCTGATTTAAGTTTTTGAAGTAATTGCAAATTCCTGTGCTGAATTGGAAATGTGATAAATGGAGTAGCTGCACGAATGAGCGATTAGTACTATCTATGAACGTTTTTATCCAAAAGTAATAAAAAAGTGCTTAAGAACGGTTACGAAGGGTTCTAAATTAATATTTTGGAATTGAAATAATAAAAAGATGGGTATGTGTGTTTACAGTTAAAAATATGAAGTTGGAGTGTATAAATATTTATTGTTTTTGTAAAAAAGTAAGAATTCTAATTAGAGCCAGTTTTATCGTCAATGGATAGGTGTTTAATAATGTCTCTCACTAAAAAAAGTGAACACAGCAAATGTATGAGAACAACTGTCAAAATTTCACCCGATACTTCTACTCATTCAGAAGTGGTAAAACCGGGGCTGTATATCATAATTGCACCATTAACAAAAGCTACAATATAATATATCGACAGAAGACATATTAGAGGTATACCGACCTGATAAAAGAAGCTTATTAATGCTCGCATGACGTAAACACCCATTTATCTGTAGTAACATATTGCCAGATTAGATATCACTAAAGTTACAAGTAAAATGTCACGAAAACCTGCATACATTTTTTACAAAAGAGTCGTCTTTCTTTTGATTCAAATTGGATGCTGAAATCCAAGATCAAATACCGATATATCCATTTAATCTTGTGACCTAGATTGTCCTCTGAAATTCTAGAATAAGCACTTACTTTAAATATTATTGAAGTGAATTTTATTTATATTTTAAGAAACCTACTGTTGCTCTGAAAACCCATTGCATTTACAACTTAAGAAGTGCAGTACGTTAAGCAACTTTAAGCGAGGCTAGCTCTATGATTATTATTTTAGTAACCGACGATTATTTTCCTTTGGAACATAATCGTTTGTCCCGATAGCTATCAATTAGAGAAGCTCTTGTTAATACCTACTATTGAGTTAACAATTAACTGTAAAAAAAGCATTGCAGATTTGTTCAAAAGGAAGCAATCTTAAGTATGGTTCTATACCTCAAGAGTAAGGCCAAAAATTGAACTTGTCATACTGATTGCATAATAATAAGTTGCCTTCATATAAATAGGAAAATATTTGCAAATAACACTCTAGAATTCTGATTCTTCAGGAAATAATAAATGTATTTGATAATTCAAATTCAATAACTCGTTCCCGTCACGTTACCGTCTGATCTACAGCGGCTTGCAAAAATTCCACTCAAAACAGAAAAGGTTATAGGTGAAAGAACAAAAAGGAATTTTGTTTCTTTTTCGTACACCCACACTCGTTAAGTAAAAGCGTAGCGACGGGAATTGAATATATTCGTGCTTTAAATTACCAATGACTGTGGGGTTACTGCATATACAAGACTATGTCTGTGGCTTTACCTAATGAACATTTGTTTTGAAAACCTCTACGGTGAGTTGAACATTAAAACCGGCGAAATGCGAGTCAGACTCGCGCTTTCCGCACCAAAAAATACGATTATTAAATGGGGACCCCTCTTAATATTTTGTATTTTTATTATTCTTTGTTATAGCGGCAAATACATAATTTGTTAAAATTTCAGTTTCCTAGCTATTACGGTTTATATGACACAGCCTGGTGACAGACGGACAGACAGACTGCGGAGGCTTAGTAATAGGGTCCCGTTTTCACCCTCTGGATACGGAACCCTAAGAATCTTCTTTAAGTGGTATTTTTCCCTAATCATGAAAACTTTAACACTCCATCCATCCATTGTTCTCAGTGTGGTTTTACAATCCAATCAGTAGATTAATCAATATTATTCCTTAATCTCTATGACATAAATTGCACTACAAATATCTTTATGCTTTCAGATTTACGGCTAAAAGCCAGTGCTAACGACATTAGATTGGACTTGTGGTAAACTGTGTCCATAGTTCAAAGGGATGTTATAATTGAATCGTCTTTGAGCGTCCTCGCTTAACCCGCTGCAGGAAATGTCTATGGGAAGGTTCATATCTGACGTCGCGTATTATCGGTCGCGCAACGCCATAACAGACAAATGTATAGAAAAACGCTCGATCTTTCACACTCAACCGATGATGCGTCGATGCAAAGCCCATACAAATTACGTTACGCCGACGCATCTTCCGTTCACGCACGTTCCCTAATTTATCGATTATCGGTGTCGCTTATGGATAAAACAGGTAGCCCTCAAACCATGCATCAAGGAAACACAATTAACTTATTAAAGACTATAAATCATGAAATAACGTTTCACACAACAATAGCAGCTTACGGCTGTAGGCGTTAACTGGTAGTCGAAAGATTTAAGCTTAAATTCCACTTAAATTATCGCTGGCAACCCACTCTAGAAGCTAACTGGAAAGCCATTGAATGTTCTTAGTAAATTAACTTGTGAAAATACTATATGAGTTTAAACACCCACTTGCTTTTTTAACATTTTGTCAAGAGAATAAAAAAGAAAGTAGGTATTCATTCTAGTTGGATGCCTTCATATATCGCCAACTGACGCGAAAATACGCGCTTACTGTACCGTCGTATAAAATAAGGTTACTGCTACAGCATCCCGTTCATATATTTTTCTTCAGTGCTGCTATAAACAGTTTTGCTATTCAATGCGAAGCCACTACATGTCGCCATTTTTATGTGGGCGACTTTGCATCGCTGATAGAGAATTTCACGGATCTTTTCAGTCAACCCACCTTCCACACTGAACGCTCTTACATACAAAGCACTGACTTTAATTAAAAGCCATATCAGTGCAGCATTTAAAATAAAATAACCGGTTTTCTCCAGCCAGCGGAAAATTACCAAACCCAGAAATTCTAACTAAAAAACAAACACAAACTTGCAAAAGAAAAACAATACAATTCGTAACTTCCAGAAGCCAAACAAACTTCCCTTTATATACGAGTTTGGTGAAGTTTTTGCTACAACATAAATGTTTATAATTGGTACTTTTACAGGTTTCGTGTACTAAAGGTAGTTGCTTCAACATATCGACTGGTGAACGTCTGCGAGGCGCCAGCCGGCCATCGACCTCTTGTTTGTGACGACTTCCGCACCCGAACCTGACGATGCACTTTGACTGCACCGAATTTCACCCGATACGACCCCCTCTCCCGACCTACCCCATGGAACTGCGAACCCACCCGTGGGAACTTTGCGCCAAATGCATGGATTACGAAATCGAACAGTACATACTTCATATACAAATCTATAATCGAATAGCTACGAATAGTATTACCTAACTGAAGCTCGACTTTTGACCTTTCGATATATCTGCTGAAAGAGGAACTACAGCAGCCGCTAGGTATATTTAGTATTTGCGTGGGAAATGCTGCATACAAACACCTACACTACATGAATACGCAACAACTGCCGCAGTATTGAAACAAGTGGAGCTAATAATACAGCTTGCTATACTTACTACGTTTATTAATACAAAGTAGGGTGTGTAATTACGTTTCCAATAGATAGATTGATAGAAATAATTACATAGCATCTATAACCGATCTATATTTCCGATATATGTATAGGCATAGAATTAAATTAATCATAAAAAACGCTTTATTTCTTTTTATATCAGTAATATTTAGTCTGCTATCCAGACTAGCTACAACATATAAAAGTACTTGATCGGACTGTCGTCATGCATTACGCCCACATAATAACATAATGTACATCGCAGTCCCTTCATATTACTCTGAACTGTGATGCCCACATGATCAAAAGATAAATATATCTTGCCATAAATTTGTACTTCGAAAATCTGTCATAAAGACACGGAAAAAGAAGGAAAAATGTGTTTTATCCATGCGAATTCATCCAATCAATCTCTTTTGAAAAAAAATCCTGGCTTTGTAGAGCCGGAAAATTAACACATAAATCGATCTATCTAAGGTTTTACGCGTACGTTTCCATCGAAGAGTCCACTATAAATTGCTAATGCTGGCAGGCTGGCAAAACACGGTACTGCTACCATTGATTTCTTTTTAAAAGGCAAGTGCCGCAAGGACTGAATAATTCCGGTATAGTAAAAGACCTAAGCGATGAATCACGATTAAACTGAAAAGTGTTCTTTGAAAGAGTGGCTTTTTGGTGACTAATACATGAATCATTACACCAGATACAGGACCTCGATCAATCAATAGCAAATACTATCACAAAACGTGTCACAAGTTTTAAAAGTACGTAAATTTTAAAGATTACTTTCATACAATCAGTCTCGTTTCCTCCTGTAATTACAAAGAATTATACTTATTAGATATCCTTATTTCAAACAGAACGAAGGACAAATAAAAAGATTCACGCTGTGTACTCGTGCATACGTTTTTCTTCGTAATATATTACACGAGTAGCAGATTTATTATGATACATCCATTGACACCGGCCTTCTGTTTGGATCAAACAATACGAACATAAATTATTTTGGTACATTACAACAGCGTAAGATGTGTTTGAACACAAAATAATATAAAAAGAAATCTTGTATGTACAATCGAGCTTTTTCTTTTTACACAGACAACATTGGCTGTAATTTGATGTAGAGATAAATATAAATTACAATGGAAGCACAATGTATGAGACCTAGGATCTGAATAAAAATTACTTGAAACCTAGATAGGTCTTTACGTCAAATTACAAGAACGAAACTCACGAAATAGAACTGAAAGGATTTTAGTCAATAAAATGACTACCAATAGCCGTACACGCCAGACGCAATATTAAATTACTATAACTCTCAGCTAGGTACTAGAATTTACTAGATATTGGAGTAGTTGTTTTTAGTTGGCACTGTAGAAACGAATGTCACTATATGAATTTAACACATAAATCTAGGTTTCCCAAACGAGTATAAGGAAATAAACATACTGTGTAATGAAAGTAGACGTTTGCCAAATTGCCTTTAAAATCGAAACGACAGGGGTATTCCACAGAGAATCCAATTCAGAGTTACTGTTATTCATTTTACAATGTCATACAAAACATTACTGTATATCTGATGTATAAAAGACCACGTAAAAGAGCGTTTCGAATGCGAATTCAACTTAATTGGATTTTTGAAAAGTCTTGTACTGTCAAAACTAAAAATTACTTACAGTACCTCGATTCTCTACCACTATCGACTACCGACAACCGGCTAGCTATCGAAATTTTGACATTTAGAATGTACTGCCAAAATGTTTCTTACGACAACCGTCAGAGGCGCTGATCAGATTTACATACAAAATTTCTCGATGACAACCGGCTAGCTACCGACATTTGACATTTAGAATGTACTGCCAAAATGTTTCCTACGACACCCGTCAGAGGCACTGATCAGATTTTCATACAAAATTTCTCGATGACAGTTTGATTGTCGGTAGTCGATAGTAGTAGAGAATCGAGGCACAGTTGTAACTTTATGTTACGTCTGCTTCTAACGAGTTAGTTTAAATACAAAAAGTAAATACGTATATAGCTTAATCGTTTCGGTTGTTATACTGTGTACCTTTTTTATTTTTGGTTGTCACTGCTAACATTTTTGTAATAAGTATTTAGTAGTAAGTAGTTTAGAGTACTTTTAGGAAGTAGAATGATGATGACGATCAAAAATATTTTGATATTTATATAATAATAAAAATCTCACTTCTTTCACGACTGTTTGGAATTTTTCATCCGTTAAAATAATATTCGCAGTAATTGAGCTTAAAATATCAAACCCAAAAGTTTTTGTAAATTGATGTGTTACACAAAACGTATGTATTAAAAATATCTGGTATTATCTAAAAGCATTCGTTAAAACGAATACCGTTTTTATTTATAAGCCACTTTTCACAGAAACGACAATTTATATTTAGATAGCACTTCTCGTGTTTTCGAGGTATTTTCTTATAAAATGCCAGTAAGAGCTTTTATTTTCCTTATTTAGATCATATTATTCCCCACAATTAAATTGTGCGGTATACCTTGATATGATAACTTCTTTGTTTAATTAAGAAGAATATTTTTAATCTCTTCGTCAACTTTTACAAGTTCTTCATACCAACTAAAGTAATAAACACATTTAAGTTATCCTTTAAATGGAGTCATCAAATAAATATAAACAGAAACATGTTCCGTCTTGACATTATCCGGACCTTGCCCGTAGCGCAAGGAGTATCCTATCTGCAACAAGATACGTACAGTTTCACTTCTGACGTAAGGACATTACCTTCACTCTAAGCTACTTTTCCACTACAGCGCTATACTACTGTAAAGCTAAGGCCATAGGAATTTCTCCACTTAATTGCTCTCACCCACACCCCAGAGTGCAATGAAGTATTATATGACTAGTTGAATGAATGAAAGTGCTACGAACGTGCTACGAAAGCGCTACGTATATTTACTTTTGTGTTGGCATGAGCCACATTTTTACTCGGAATGATATGAAAATTAATGGTACACACAACATGAAAATTGAGTCATACTAATAACAAAAAAGCCTTTTCGTGGTACTGGTGGTTTTACAGTGAATTTTAATGATTAAGTTCGTTTTCACGCATTGAAATAAGCATTAACGAATACTCGGCTTTTAATACAACGTGCCTTTCTAATTTCATTAACATGTATTCAGATGAGAATCGGACCCTAAAGGTTCAAGTTTATTACTCTCAACTATTTAAAGTGGGGTCTGAAGGAAGGTTGACCATATCTTATCCATTCTGTATCCGTTCTTAGGGATCCCATTCTAAATTTAAACCGGAGCTTGAATATACGCGAGCTGTGCTACACGCGCGTCGTATTATCTACGTATAGGTCGTGCGTCCCACGGGTCCTCGAATGCCACCCTAGCGACTGTTAGTTGCGCGCTGTTAGCCTACAACATACAACTTTTAAATTATTCAAACCAATATTTGAAGTAAACTAAGTTAAAGATAATAGAGCAATAGTTCGTCAGTTGTCAACGGTTTCTCTTGAATAAAAACAGTGTGGTAGTTTAGCAAGATGAATAATCTGTGGGCGCGATCGATACAGAATGCCGCGGGTTGAGGGGTAGTTGGGGGTGACGGGATGCCGGGATGAGATGGGGATGGGGAGAAACAGTGGGCGCCGTTTCATTGAGAACGTGTGGGCGGCGCGCGTGGGCGAGCGCTTATAAAGCCGCCCGGCCCTCCCCTCCTACTTACAGTCGTGTCTCGATCGCGCTCCCAGTAACATCTAATAGTGACAATGTGCAACATGCGGCTCTCGAGCTTAAGGTGAGTCTTCTTTTTATTTTATTTTTCTATAAAGTAAATAAATTCAGTAAATTAAATGAAAAAAATAATATTTTGGTTTGAGCTGGTGCAGTTTGCGATTACTATTTTTTATTTTTTTAAAGAGTTAAAGTTTTTTAATTATTATGAATAACAGTGAAAATATTTTTGTTGTAGGCTATTAACAGTCTTTCTCTGCTACTTAGTAGCAAACGCAAAGGCCTATCCCATGCAAGGTTGGCCTATGTACCCACAAGCGTCAAGGGAATATCCCGACGATGAATACTACTATGCACCGAAAGTGCAGTACTACTATGATACTCCGGCTATCAGTGTACCCGAAATTCACGGTCAAGTTCCTTACCCGTATTTCTACGACCCATATGGCCACTTCGTAGCCAACGAAGCACCTAAGAGGCAAGAAGAAAGACTAGCGGCTCTCCCCATCGGACAAGAGACTTGGTTTGAGAGCGACACCACGCCCCGCTGGCAAACCAACGATGTTGATGACGTCAGTGCAGCATTCCTCGACAATTTGATCCTTACCCAAATGGCCCAAGACGCGCAACGTCGGCGCGAGAATGCCCGCGCAGCCTTCCCGCCTGTTGATTACGAAGAACGCGATGTCGAAGACGAGGACGTCCGGGAGCTGAAGGCTTTAGCGGGGAAGCCCCTCTACCACGTTCCTAAAACAGTACCAAGATTCGATGACGATGACTACGCATCTGATGATGGATTTATTAACTGGAATGGAAACAAAAGAAGTGTAAAAGTGACAACGGCCGCCCCGGTTACTGAAGTCGTCACGCCTAAAGCTGGTGATAAGGAAGTTGTGATGCCCCGACCTGCGCAAAACACATATTCTCATGGACATCAAAACAGCCAGATCAAACGAAACAACGCATTCTACGACACTATTGCACAATACTTTGCCAACAAGTCGCCGAAATCTATTCCACAAGTGAGTATCGCATATTCAATTTATTTTAATCTTTAAAACTCTTCTTTACAGTTAATAAAAATCCCCACTTTGAGAAATGTACTGCTCATTGTTTTCGAACTTACTGACTTGACTGTGGAAGCCCCGAAGTCTAAAAATAGCATGGCCGGGTTGTGGGGTGGCGGGTGACACAGTGGGCCCCGAGGCCGGGTCAATTGGCGCCGAGAGCGTATATAAGTGTTAGCATCACCTAAAGATCGCTTTATGCGAATCAATTTAAACATTTACGAGTTATTAATGAAGAATGTTTTTTAAATCGACTTTTTTTTGTTAACAGGATTCAGCGAAAGGACGAAGAATTGAGAAGCGCTTCGTCTCAGATGACTCCGATCTGGTAGTAGAACTTCGAGGATTAAAACACCGCATTGCTACTTAAACTGATTCGTCGGATTATCGCCAACAAATATGAGACTGAGTAATATGTAGAGCAAAATTATAATGCAGCGGCGACATTACGGGACGGTCGCGTCACCAGCAACCAAAACAAACAAAAAAATTGTCACGCGTATAAATATATCCATTTCATAAAATTTGTCGTCCACTTCGAAATATAAGTAATTTTGTGTCAATGATTAATAATACAAAAAAAAAGTTTAGAAGATCCTTTTCTATCTCTATAAATAACTACTTACTTTCAGTACAGAACTAGTCGTAGGTATGTTAAGAGTGATGAATACGTGTGTTAAATAGAGTACAAAATGTGACTATAATCTCCATTTAACAAATGAGTTGTTGACTGAAATGCATGATAGTATTTTAATAAAAAGAAGTTGCTCCCTTCAATTGGCAGCTGCTATGCACAACGTGTGCTATTTGTAAATATATATGTGTAGGTACTGATCGTCTAAGACTTGTAATTATTTAGATAGAAGTCAATACATCAAAAATCTTAACATTAAGACATGATTGATACTATTTTTTAGTTTTGTATAAATCAGTCACAGAAGAATATCTTATTGTTTCTTCTATCGACGGCTAATAATACCATCTTGCTGAAGGAATTATGTGAAAATGATTCATCGTGTAGAGTATTTTTAATTCATTTCTTTTCAAAATTGCATTATATTGTTTAAGCTTTCGTTGACTTTTTTATGTACATAGTTTTATTGGCCTATCAGGTAAACATTGTATTTTCTCTCGGGTGCTAATTTTAAGTTAAACTTTCTAACGGTCTATGCAGACAATACCATAAACGAACTTTGCAAAGCAAAACTTAACACACAATATTATGTATATATCTATTTATCTGTAAGGGTTAAGATTCTCTCGGGAAGCAGAGGATACGTGATATTTTAGCTTTACTGCTTCTTATCTAACGTTAATAATGTGCAATTGGTCTATGAGACCGATAAAAACACTAAAAAAATGTATACTTTGTTATTCCTTTTTTATATTTTCTACTGTAAATGAAGAATTGCTTATGTCCATGACATTACACAGTTTTGTACCCACATTTTCTAACATCCCAATTTTGTCTACATTATAAATCACCCCTTAAGATCGAGTAAGTAAAGTATCTTTCAAAGTACATATCTGTTTAAAGTAACTTCAAATAACTTCCCTATGTTAAAACTATTCAATCCTTTAAATTAGTTTGTAATGTTGTGTAAAGTATTACTAGTTGATGTTAAACGTTACAAAAAATATAAAATAAAATTGTAAATTACAGTTAAGGTTCTCCCCTTCTGACGATTTCTGTTCATCCTAATATGTTACTTTTATATACATATAAGCAACCTCTACAATAGTTGAAGCCTTTCATAGTATTTTGTAGAAGAAGAAACTAATTTGGTGTAGCATCTAACTTTGTCCAAGTTGGTATTTAGATGCCGTTTTGTAAAGTATTGCTCAGAATAGTGTCTATCTATAGATACATGACGTACATAGCTATCTGTGTATTTGTATTTTATATAGGCATTGACATATTTTAATAGATAGGTATTTTTTTAATTATTGCATACTTGTAACTGAAAATGTACCTATGGATACAAATCCGAACCTTAGCGAGCTATGAATTGTATCAATATAAACGAAAAATAAATCATTGCGTAAAAATGTAACAAAGGTTTAATTTTCCTTTTTCAATTTCCTATAAAACAAAAAAAAAAAGGTTGGTGGACACCTGTTGTCTTTTATTTTTCTTTGTGACACTCTTATCTATACTTTAAACGATAATGCAGACTGTGCATACAGAATTGGGTTATTGGGTCATCAAAATCGATTAGCGAGCTACGAGCCACACTATACGAGTATCATAACCGTCCCATGATCGTAAATCAGTTTCGTATGTGCGCCTCAATGTCTGCTTCGCCTGTGGTGAATGCAATTCTGAATGCTGAACATTTTCATTCGATAGTTCCTAGTTTCCATATCAATTTGCGTTATTCTTTTTTGTGAGTTTTTTGGTAGAATATCTTAATTATGTATTATAAATTTTAACTGTTAAAGGATAATGCAGATATTTTTGTGTCTTGTTCACCGCATACAAAAATAGGATGCCTCTATAATTAACCATGGATGATTTTATACTAATCATTTTTACATCCCTTTATTTTATTTTTTTATTTTTTGCAATCAAAAGTGCGCTCGCAATTAAAAGTGATCATTTTTCAATATGATACTTTTTAGGTGCCTGTACACATACATATTTCATATGTATTACATCACAATATAATTATCAATAAAATGTTTGCATTGCATATTATCGAAAAAAAATTCGCCAATTAACTTTTTGGGTAACATTTTTTTCCTCTAGGTACTTAAACATTCAATTTTCTTTTCAATAAAAATGATTAAAGAAAAGAAAAGAATTTTAGACAATACTAACCCACTACAGTACGTACAGTTAACCTTTGACATTTGCACAACACGCCCACACTCCGTTACTTACCTCTCCATTTCGATTCTAGCAAATTTCTTATGAAAATTGGATAACCAACAAATCGTACCTTCGACTAAACTTTTTCTTTCTGAAAGAGAGCTTAGAAAGTTATTTACTTTACCTATTTATTTCATTTCACTCCGATATATTCTCCAGAATACACTTATGCGATTATATAAATTTACATAAGTACCTACAGGTAGACCTGCTTAGCAACAGTTTTCTGGGGTCTAAACTAAACCCGTACTTTTTAGAAAATTTCCTCCAAGCAGGTGAATGGTGGCTCCATTCACTGCTTGGAGGATTTTTTTTAATTCAGTGTCACTACTGCGTTTTACGCCAACACCTGTATTTTATTATTTATTTTTACCTGTACCTATAACCCGCCATGGGCAGATAGTGAGTCCTAGTAAAGACAGAACTTGCTAGAGTCCTTCCTTCTGTATATTCAGTGCTCTAATGAGTCTACTATAAATTAAGAAATTGTTAGCTTCGAGTGTCTAATTCAGTCTATAAAGGTATAAAAAATACTGGGTGGCACTGTGATTAGCGTAGGCACCACTCGACGCCACCATTTTCGCGGCTTGTATTGTGAATTCGATTCCCACAAGCAGAAAAGATTTGTTCCATTATCTTCTAAAAGTGTACCTACATTTCACGCTACAGCATAACCCCTTGCGCTGCAACAACCCCGTCGCGCGCATCCCTGACCCCCTATATACTAGAACTTATTTGGGTAGTCCCGGACGGATAGCAGCTCTAGTAGTAGATATAGTTAGTTTTAATGAGGGTAAGAAAATATGTATAGCAGCTTTACTTTGAAAATAGGCGTAAAGTCAAACTTTTAGTAAAAGAAAGTTTATTATCAAAAATTATAAATTCTTATAAAAAAAATCTGTAATCTAAATGATTTTTATATTTTACGCAGAATCATATTTTATTCTCATGTCCCAAATCTTTACTCTTACAGTTCGCGCCCCCACGCTAAACGCCTTAAGGTCTGATATATATATTCACTCAATGTTTTATTGTACCTATATGTTTTAATTACACAGCATCATTAAATAGTAATGTCTTATACAAAATTACAAAGCAACTGAGTTAGAAAAATTGGGTAAAAGGTATTTATTATTTATAACATACTATAACTACATAAAAATATATTTAAGCCATACGTTGAAGGTAAGACCTACATGAGAAACATAGCCGGAAGAAGTCACCGTCTTTTTTAATTCCATGTTACGACTCTGTAAACTAGCACTTTTAAGCCCGAGCCACAAAAATAAAGACTAGTGAGCAGATCCGTGTAACAACGGCATGGCTTTTGTAGCCCGATAGTACAACTATGACTAAGATAAAGTATTTTATTCATCCGCACGAGATGGCCACATCACTATTATTTTGTTAATGTCAACATCATGTCATTATTGTCAATTGTCATTGTCATTTGAAAAGTCTACAAACCACTGTCAAAACAAATGTTTCGCTTATTTCAGTTGTTTATTTTCATTTAAATATTGGGGGTGAATGTATGTGAAAGTGATATTTTTGTGCTTATGTGTCTAGTTTGTAGCATATCTGAAATATTATTGCACGAATAAATATTCGCAGTTGGCGTTTCAATTTATAAACCGCTAATGTTCCCGTTACACGGCGGTGTTACTTGAATTCCACGTCAGAAGTGATTTCTTTTTGTTTTTAGAGAGAGTAACGATGGGTCGGTCTAAAGGATATCAGGATTTGGACGACAGCCATGTGCGGCCAAGGTCCCCGGGGCCGCCGATGCCTCCTCCGCAAGAAATTGAAATGGCTTCGGTGTCTGTAGTCCCCGACGGTACGCCGACCTTTACTTCCTTTACAACTGCATAGTTTCGTGATTTATACGCTTCGTACAATAAAATTCTGAAATGTCACATACATTAATTTATTTTTTACATAAAATAATGTATTGGTAACAAAACAAAGTATTATAACTTTTATACAACTTAGGTTTAAGCAAATATTTCATATTTTATATATGCCAAAATAAATATAAAGTTTAGATTATTTATTTATTGGAGATTAATTTAACTATACCATATGTTTCAGATACCTTTACTGTAACTCAAGCAGTGAATGCACTTGGTTTTGGTTGGTTTCAAGTGAAACTTTCTTTATTTACTGGACTGTGTTGGATGGCTGATTCTATGGAAATGACTATACTAAGTATACTCTCACCCGCACTACACTGTGAATGGAATATCAGCAAGTTTGTATTTTTAGTCTTTTTCAAGTTTTAAGTCATAGGCAAGGTTAGAAATATATTTAAGTATTAAAAAGGTTTCTAGGCATAGAGGTTTGAAATTTTCATAATGACTATTGCCAAATACTGTATGGTATGTAACATACTGGGTAGGTACTAGGCTAATTTTCCATAGGTAGACAGAAAATTAATATCTTACTATAAGAAATTTATTAATAATCACTAAATAATTTTATTCAATATTATGACTAACTTATTAACATATTCATAAAGAGACAAATTAAACAAGTTTTAAACTATAATAAGGTAATGATGTCACAAGTGTTCTGTCTTATAAAGAAACAAAATACATTTATGAATAAATTAACAGTAGTAATGGTTTTACCAAACACACTGAGCTAAATTAATGTAGCATGCAGTCAGCACATGAGTAATCAACTACAAGTATAATTTAATGACTGAACTTGAAATTCACAAAAAAATCACAGACACTGTTAATGTCTGCTTCAGAATAGGTCAGGATTAGTTTAAATGAATCAATCACATGTGGTGTAGCAGACCTCCTAAAGACAGAGACAAACATACCACAGATGGCACAGATTGGACACAGACCACTAAAGATAGGCTACAGTGGAAAACTATGGGAGAGGCCTTTGTCTGGTAGGGGGTCAATGTACGCTAGAAATAATTATAATACTCATTACCTTTGGTTATTCCAACTTCAACACTACAATTATTGAAGGGCCCTACAATTTAATACTACACTCTTGTCTTATGGCCAGTACTTATTTGCAAATTTGTGTTATTCTGTTACAGATACCAGCAAGCATTGACTACAACAATTGTATTTATGGGCATGATGCTCAGCTCCACATTCTGGGGAAACATCAGTGACCGTTATGGAAGAAAAACAGTAAGCTAAATGCATACTTCCTTACTATACATACTAATTATATAATTTATATGCAGAAATCATAATCATACATAATCAAATTTCGTATACAGATAGTTGAGGGTCCAGGATCTAGGATCAAACATTTTCGGAAATTTTCTCTTAAGATCTGAAAATAGGCTGAAACTTTGGTAGAGTTACTAACAAGGAAGCCAATCCTTGTACATAATAAAAAAATCAGCTCATTGATAGTTTCAAAAAGGTTTTTTTTAATTTTATTTATCTCTGTTCACAGGCTCTGAGTATGTGTGGAGTATTACTGTTCTATTATGGGTTACTGAGCTCAATAGCTCCAAACTTTCTCTGGCTGCTGTTCTTAAGAAGTTTAGTTGGATTTGCTATTGGATGTGTACCGCAATCGTGAGTATAGCAAATAATATAAAAATAAGAAACGAATCTTGTTAACCGAATTTGGTATATAGTGTTATACAAAAAATTAAAATAATGAGGAAAAAAGCCTTGTAAACCGATGTTAGTGTTTAATTTAAATAAATGGTGTTTTTCTGTTCTAGTGTCACATTGTATGCAGAGTTTCTACCAACGAAGCAAAGGGCTAAATGTGTTGTGCTTTTGGATGTAAGTTGGTTATGCTTTTAATTTTCGTTTTAAATATTGCCTTATTATTATTTCAAAACGGACCGGAAAGCTCTATCTGTCTGACGACAAGCTCTCCGGTTCAGACTGCTGAAAAAGAAATAGGTATTTTTCTTTGACAAAAAAGAAGATTTTCCAAGAAATAGCAATTTCTGTTTCAATATTTGTTACTAAGCTAAAACAAAATGATGCAATATTAGTTTTGTTATATTCCAGTGTTTCTGGGCGCTGGGTGCATGTTTGGAAGTGGCACTGGCGCTAGTAGTGATGCCGACACTGGGAGTCCACTGGCTTCTTGCGTTGTCAACGATACCGCTACTAATGTTTGCACTTATATGTCCTGTACGTATTTCTCAGAAAAAAATGAACAGCTTAACAAAACGAAGAAGATTTGCAGCTGCAAATTTTCTTCGTTTTGTTAAGCTAAGCAGTAAAAAGCAATCTTGCTTTTTTGAGTAATTGTCCAATTTAATATTATTTTTCTAGTGGCTGCCGGAGTCCGCCAGGTTTCACGTCGCCAGTGGTGAACCAGATAAAGCTTTGGCTACTCTAGAACAGGTAAGAAACAAAGTAAAATATAAAGTTGTATTCAGTTGGCCCAGTAGGAATGATATTTGTAATATAAAATACCGTCGCATTCAAGACAATCTATTCTTATCAGGCCCACACAATCTGTTAGATGAAGATGGAAAACATTTTCTCTAAACTACACGTGGATTTTTAATATCCAACTCAAATAAATATTAGTGCATTTTTATAACGTGATGTAATATTAATGTTTTACAGATAGCTCAAGACAACGGCAGACCGATGTTGCTAGGACGCTTGGTGTGTGATGATTCCGTTGGCATCGGACAGCGCGGCCGTCTCAAGCACCTGCTTATACCACATCTCAGAAACACCAGCTTATTGCTGTGGTTTATATGGTAACTAGATCTGACTGACTCAATTCAGAGCGATATTGTACAATCGTCGTAGTAATATTTTAAAGTTTCCTTATCAGATTATTCTGTCTACTAGTGAAAACCACATTAAATCTGTTCAGTAGATTTTTAGTTTATTGCATACAAACCTTGTAATAAACATAATTTTGTATTTTGTACCTGTAGACTTAACTTTCTAAATTAACTAACTGAATAATTTAATTCAGAATAAATTGTGTGATCACACACTAACTTGTGATTGAAATCCATTACACAAAATCAGACTAGACGAGAAAATGTGCTAGGTTCCATTATCCTCTGTATTTGTAGACTTGCACCTACCTCGTTTTATCTCTGCACTACCCAAAGGTTGACTGGTAGAGATTATTGTGGCCTTTATACATTACTAGCTGACCCGCGCAACTTCGCTTGCGACACCTAAGAGAATGGGTCAAAATTTTCCCCGTTGTTGTAACATTTTTCGTTGCTACTCCGTTCCTAATGACCGTAGCGTGATGTTATATAGCCTATAGCCTTCCTTGGTAAATAGGCTATCTAACACTGAAAGAATTTTTCAAATCGGACCAGTAGTTCCCGAGATTAGCGCGTTCAAACAAACGAACAAACAAACTCTTCAGCTTTATAATATTAGTATAGATTTTGTTTCTAAAGACTTAAAAAAAAACTTGCAATTTTGTTTTTCACTAGGATGTCATGTGCGTTCTGCTACTACGGTCTCGTGCTGATGACGACGGAGCTGTTCGAGACAGACCCCAGTGGGCTGGAGGAGGCGTGCGCGGCTGACTGTCGCCCGCTGCAGACCACCGACTATATGGACCTGTTATGGACTACGCTCGCTGAGTTCCCTGGTATATAACTTTATCTTTTAAAGTGGTCAGAAAGGGCCGCATTGATGTATGTAACATTTACTTATTATGACCACAACTATAACAAACTGGTACGGTCGTCAAAATGTTCCGCTAAGCAAGGAATTGAAACCTAAAACAATAAATACAAACGATCGAGAAGAAAATAAATACGAATAGCATTAACATTTTCTAAAACAAGATTCTAAATTTCCACACATTTTTTCCGGATGAATTATTGTAAATTTTTATGCTTTATATATTATTTTCTTTATTTCAGGTATATTCGCCACAATATTCATAATTGAGAAGTTTGGTCGCAAGAAGACGATGGCTTCGCAGTTTGTAATATTTGCGATGTGTGTCTGTGTTCTCATCTACAACGGAAAGTAAGAACTTACCATCATAATTAATTATTTTCTAGAGTTTACTTGTTAAACATATTTTTTCTTTGCTTTGCCGGTGTAGTCAATTGTGTCTAAATATTTTCTAGCATACTATTATTATAAGTCCCTTCACACTAGAAAGTTAGAATTTATATTTGGTGACATAACTCATAATAACTAATTGTAATTTTTGCGCTTTCAGTCGTACATTCTTGACGTGCGTGCTGTTTCTCGCGAGAGGTATCATTGCGGGCCTGTTTCAAGCGGCCTATGTTTACACTCCAGAGGTAAGGCACAAAACACGATTAGCTTGAAAATGATTCATGACGAACACAAGATCAAGTGTCTTATGTCAAATAGAAATAAGTGAAACAAAGGTCGCAGGACTGGGTGAGCGAAAACAATATTTTAATTGTACTCGTGAAAAGTGCATCTAAAATGCTCAGGCTTTGCAATATTTTTCTTAAATAACGTTGAAATCGTAGTTATTACAGACTAAAACATTTATTAGACACCCTTTTGATAACAACGAAAATACGAAGCTGTGACGACACTACACCGTATCTAAAGACTAAAATGTGTTTTTGACATTTCATAAGGAGTAGCTGGTTTGTCTAGACTACCCTATTCCATCCAGTACGAGTAGATTGTTTTCTTCAATGCTTTTATTGAAGGTTGAAAACTTGATTATCCATGAATATCAAAGATTTTCAACACAGCCTTTGAGTAGTTTGGCAAACATTTTCGACGATGCTCAATAATGTTGCACACAAATCCATGAACTTTGTCATTGATATATTTGAACATCTTTGTCATGAATTTTCAGGTGTATCCTACCGCGCTTAGAGCAACTGCAGTTGGAGCATGCAGTGCTGTTGCGAGACTTGGAGCCATGATCACTCCTTACGTAGCTCAGGTAAATATATACTAACCCTCTTATTCATAAACACACTATAAACCTAATTTAGTTAAAAAGCTACTATAATATGTTTTCTCTTTTTCATTTTGCTAAGCCCTTCATAACTTCATATATTTTTATGAATAAGAGGGTTACTCTATAAACCATTATCTTAGTGGTTTGAAAGAACAAAAGCAAAAGTGGTGAAAGACAAGTGTTCGTCTTATTTCATGTTAACTGCTGACATTTAGTCATTAAAATGTGCATTTTTTTGTGTTTGTATTGTTTTGTAGCAAAACTTTGGAAGCGTACTTTTTCAGCATCTTTTCTATTATTTTAATACTAGGGGACTGGCCCGACTTCGTCTGGGTATTATTGCTTCTATCCCCGTAAGAATTTTAATCTCATTGATCCCATAGAAACCATGTCTTAAATGAGAGAAACATATTAAAAAAAATCATTATTCAATTATGTTTGGTTGTTCAAAGTTAAGCGCGTACATACATTTCGGTGATTCTTTTTTTTTTATAAATAGTTATTCGGCATAGACACTTGGCCAGCTAGACTTGGGTATAATCTCTCTTTTTGCCTCAAAATATCCTTATGCCTTGCCGTCTCTCTTGCCGTATCTTTTTTTTACTAACAAATATCGTCCAACATTTTCAGGTGCTGTTAAAGAACTCCATAGTAATAGCAACCAGTGTTTATTCGCTTGTAGCAGTATTGGCCGCCGGCGCCTGCCTCGCGCTACCCATCGAAACTAAAGGCAGGGAGATGCGCGACACCGTCACAGTGACCAATTAGAACCATATGTGATCTAATAATACTTATACATTCGTATTTTATAAGTATATTGTAATACACGAACAAACCGTCGTAGCCGTAGAACAAAAACGATTTTGACTTTTGAATGTTTTATTAATTACCTAGATTTGCTTAAAATATTGTTTCTGAATCGTAAAATCTATCCCTCTTATTCATAAATATACTATAAACCTATTTCAGTTAAAATGCGACTATAATATGTTTTCTCTTTTTCATTTCGCTGAGGAGTGAAATAAACAAAACACTTTATAACTCTTTCATAGATTCATATATTTTTATGAATAAGAGGGTATGTAATGAAAGAAATCGCAAAAAGTCAAACAGTCTACGTCAGCGACGAGATATTTTTCTTATAGGCTTTAATTTTATACCTTCAGATGTAATAATGGCCTTCTGGTCGATATTCGGCTACGGTAGCTGATTCAGATGTATGGAAATTCGTTTGGTTACAAGACATTTTGTCTTAAAAACGAATTTCTATCTAGGTAGGTCAATCTAAAGCTAAAATATTGAAACCGAACTGGCTGTTAGTGACAATCGACGGAAAACGTGTTACAAACGTTTGAACAAAATGTCTATTTTATAAATATTTACACTGTTTTTTCTATTTGTCTACAACTTACTTCTTCTACTCGATAAGTATTCTATCTGTCTCTATCTAAGTCACAAATAAAATTATATATTTTCTTAACATTAAGTAAAAACTTGTTGAAGATTCCAAGGCAATGGAAGTATTATTATTTAATTTCAGTCCGACAACTTAATAGAGAGTCTTGACATGGACTATTTTTTAAATTATAATTTAATAATTAGGAGTATTTCCAAAATAAAGTAGATATATCAAAGGCTATGAACACCGTCAGCTTCATAAGCCTACTGGTCACTGATGTTCAGAATTCTCGATTTTGTATACATGCACCAGCCGTGAACTTTGTATGCAAGGCTCTGTACTAAGTTGTTGGATTATAACTGTAGACTAATGAGTGTTGTGAATCGCATTTCTATATTAATTTGTCACAGTTAATATTATTAATTTTACGCGTTAAACATAATAATTTTGTTTTCCAATAATCAATCATGCAATGAATAATAAAATGTAATTAATGAATTAGAATCGAATGAAATAAGTGTAATTATTCGCGTGTTAAAATAGTAATTACAACTGTCAAGACTGCTTTTACAACATTTCTATGTAATATAATATTCTTAGGGCTAGTTTCAGGACTTCTGAACAAGTGTTAGTTAACCTTTCTGATAAATAAAATGAAGGCAAGATTATGAAAAGATCTGTCAATGTAATTAAGCTATCTGAAACTGCACGGTCCGAATCTCACCCGGAATAAATACTAAAATTTGTGTGATGGGCACGAGAATCTGTTCTGAGCCTGGTGGTAAATTTATTTATATGAGTATGTATTTAGAAGAATGTAAGTATGTTTATCAGTTATCTGGTTACAATAGCACAAGCTCTGCTTAGTTTGGAATCAGATGACCGCGTGTGAATTGTCCAACGATATATTTTTGTCCTTTGTCCTTGTCCAGAATTTGTGAAACCAGGCATAAGTATTTGTAAGAATAAACCCTGATATTATTAATTGTTAAGTTTAGTTAAGCTGTCTAATGCATTAAGATTTATAATTGTACTAATAAACTATGAATGCAAATGTACTTACTAAAATACTCAGTTCTAATGAATACTCAAAAATTCAATACGATATCCGTCCTTAACAGTATCAAATCATGTCTTCCATTAACTATTTTTAACCTCATAATAATATTACAACTAAAACTAGTCTTAAATTGGTAAAGGTTTTTTCTCGTTGTGTCGTTTATATCAAAGGTGCGACTGGGATATTAGAGTATTGGTAAAGTTGAGAAGCTTCTTATAAGGGAAGGTTCATATCTGACGGAAGATGCGTCGGGCGTAACTTAATTTGCATAGGCTTCGCACCGAGCGACGGTTGAGTGTAAACGGTCGAGTGATTTTCTATACATTTGCCTGTTCAATCGCGCGACATATATTATGTTCCGTCAGATATGAACGTGCCCTATTTAGAAGTTGCGATTCTTGTTTATTTCCCGACCAGGTTACTTTGGCCTTTGTCTGAGGTCGAATAATCACTAACCACTGAGTTTAAGAGCTCTCACTTCACTCTTCTCTCTTTATCTTCGAATAGTGTGCAAATAAAGAGCTATTTTATTTAATTGTCATCCTATTAAGTACTCGTTTTAGTTGTTATAACACGTCTTCCATAATATTAGTATTATTGAATGACTGCAGGAAGATAGAATGTGCTAATTTATATAAATTGTAATGATCTAAGGTTGTAAATGTGATAGTATGAAACGGTACTTAATCTCGGTGCTCTGAGGTACTTTATACAAAATGTATACACTAATATAAAAAATATATTCTTCTACAAAATTTTATATTATCTTTATCGTATTCTGCACAATAATTGATTATTAATATTTGTTTATTGTTGAAACATCTCATAAGAAACTTGTCTGCATTTTTGCGCGCGGGTTAGACATTCTTCAGGTAAATATTTTTATTGCTTGTGGACCATAGTTAATAAGTATAAAAGCACACAGTAGTTCTTATATTGCTTTTATGTGTGAAAAATGTAAAATTCAAATAAAGATGATGTATTAAAAGATACTCAACATCCATTTATAATATGACTCAATTTTACAATAGCAGTTTAAAATAGAAACTAAATATGATATATTTTGCTAAAAATCTCAAAAAGCAAATCTCAAAAATATTTTCTTTATAGTGTCTTCAGTAAAACCCATGCGCAAAATAAAATGTTGAACGGTGTTATTTTACATATCTATTAGAAATATATTATAAGTTGTATTATATTTATAAGAAATAATCGCCTGAATTTTGTGAAGAGAATTCTACAAATTGCAGTTACCTTAAACAATGTTGAAATCAGCGAATTATGTATATCTGCATATTTTTATACTTAATGTTATTTTGACTATCCATATTATTATGGCAGCTTCAACTTACTGTTATCACTTGCAATATTTTTGTGATGATTATCTATTCTTTTGTTTGAAAATAGGCGATATTATTTTAAATAAAAGATCGAATCGTCGATGTACAAAATAATCAATAGTATACTTACCTATGTATTGATAAAGGTATGAGTAATAAATAGATAATGTATACAGAGGGCTACAAAAGTCGTTATTACACATTCCATTGTTATTCACACAATAGGTTTTTATTTTATTTTGATTTATATCATACTAGCTTTTACCCGCGACTTCGTCCGCCACCTGAATTTTCCCATGGGAATGCGTTCCCGGGGTAAAAAGTAGCCTATGTCCTTTCTCGGGTATCAAAACATCTCCATACCAAATTTCATGCAAATTGGTTCAGTAGTTTAGGCGTGATTGAGTAGCAGTTACTTACACCCGTTATGAGGTGTACCTGTATCTATAGACGTGAAAAGATAGAGAGATATTGTAGAATTTGGCATGAAACCTGGAGAGTTCGGGCAATAGTTTTTAACAAAACTGAATTTCCCAGACCCCAAAATTAAACAGGACTATTAAGGAACCATCTAATGATAGAACTAAAATACACTAGCTTGTAACACAGCTGTAATTATTGTGAATTTCAACCTGTGCTTGTAACGTGTTCAACGACTTTTGTACTCGACTGTACTTATAAAATCATATTTTTACTGTATTTTCCAAGACAAATTTTATTTTTTCTATTCAACTAAAGCAAATTTTATGAATTGTTAATAACATTCAATATTCTTGCATCAAATAAAAGATTGGAGTGTGTTTTAATGAATTAGTAGCAAAATAATAATGATGTTAAACTAAGTATAAGTTTTTTATAGATTTTACAGTGATTCAATCACAGCTATAACACCAAATATATTTATGCTTATTTGTTTTAATATTGTTTTACACAATTTTATTAAATATTACTACTATGCACAAATAGTTTTTTCATTTTGTACTTTTAAATGCCTATTTTTGTTCCCTACCTGAGATAATTTTAAGAATTAGGGGATAGAGGGGGAAAATAAAATAAAGCAATTAAAATTAATATAAGAATTTAATCATTTTCCTATTGAAATTAATACTCACACTCTTAATTATCATCCATACTCGTCAGAAGCAAATAAAATTTTGGAATCACAGTATAAATCACACAACTCAAAATAATTTACTATAGTTACGAATTCAGTTATGCTAACGCGAGAATTAAAGAACTAAATATGAATACAGGCAATCAGTCAAAAATGGCGTAAAACTAGTTTATCCTAAGAGTAATATAACTAAACATTTTGGTGATCTTTAAATTTGTGGATTTCTCCCATTCAATTAGTAAAAAAATCAAATTAAATAAGTGTTGTCCTTGTTATGATATTCTAATAAGAGCATTGTATTTCAACACCACATAATTAAATGATACATAAACATTCTCGATACATTTCTCTACCTGACTGAACCCAGTTACTAAACAGTGTTATGTTGTTAGTACTTTAATTTTTTAATTATTTTATGTCCTTGTGGATCCAAGTGTCTATCCAGCAAGGATGGCAATACATACTGCCAGATAGAGAAACACATCAAAGTCACTTTTTCTCTTGTTAATGTTTCAAAAAAGTCAACTAATATTAATCCACTGATCTAATTCATGTGTCCCCAGACATGATGTATTTATTATTATTAACTAGAAATCATGGTGGATATTATTTCACTACAATAAATATCAATGTTGGCTAAGATTTTTAATTTCACAAATAAACTTACTTAACAAATTCATAGCCATTCATGAAATATTAACTATACTAGTTTTACACATAGACTTCATTAATATTAGTTTTAAATTTAAGAATTAGAAAATGTAGTGATACCACAAATTCAAATGTGAAAGATAATCACTAATTACAAATAGTGAAATAATCACTAAGTAAAAACCAGAACTAAATCAAATGTCTTATAGTTATAATACTATTGATACACCAACCAACATCTTATTATTATTTTACATAATAATATATCTACTTTCAGTTAACCAATATACAAATATATAAACAAATACACAATGGCAATATTATCCATATAATATGGTCATTAGGCATGTGAAAAACCTAAAGTATTTTTCAGTTCTGTTTCAGCAGCATAAATATGTAATTTCCTTATCACCTGAATGTGATTCATATTGATTACATATTTATAATACTGATTATATTGAGATCAGCATACATAAGTCATTATGGGCTTATTATAGATCTTTTACAATATATATGAATATTTGGTTTTCAAATTATCTGAAGCCTTTTTTCAGCTTTTCTATCATAAATTATTTATCTATCCAACATTAAATACCAAAGACATTATTATAAATAGAATGATCACTTTTTACACAATTTATAAAACCTACACAACATATCCAAAATGGTAGATATTTGTATGAATGATCATTCTTAACTTACATTAAATTTTGATTTAAAGTATATTTGATAATTATTTTAGTGTGCAAATATTCTTAAAAATATGCATTTTGGAACAGACTCCTATCTCCAAAATATTAAAGCAAGAAATGAAATCTCCTCAACTGACAATGATTTGTAAATCTTAAGTATAGGTAAAACACATTGAAACCTAAAGAAGAATTACAGAGTCTTACTTATTATGATGCGGTGGGATATCATTAATTTATAATACCATATAACTACATATCTCAATAATTAAAAGTTGAAAAATAAAGTGTAATATTTACATATTATTAATTTACCTACTCACAGGTTTCAGATATACAATATAATCTTAAGTTTTTACAAAATAATCATGCATATTTCAATATTAAGTTTCTATAAATAAAAGTTGAAAAATAGCAACTCATCAATTGAGTTATAAGTAATGTAAATTAAATCATTGTGATAATTGTAACAAATTATAAAGTTGCCTAATATACTACATTATTTCTCACTGTCCAAGAGTGTGAGTTTTATACTTAAAGCTGCCTTATTGTGATGAACAAAAATCATTTTAAGCATATAAGTTAGGTACTAAAATATTAGTAATTATATCTTGTTAACATACAGTAAGTGAATCTTATAATTTGTACTAGCCCAGTCTATAATACACTCAATCATCATCTAACTCTATAACAATTGGCTCAGCATTTTCTGTAGCTTTTGTATATTCTTCTCTTAACTGAGACAATAATAGACACTTTGGTATTCTAAGCTCCTCTGCCTCATCAATTAGTAGTTTCAATTTTTGCAGTCTCCCAATGTCAGGAGCAGTGGGAAGTAATATATTCTTGGTTTCAGTCATCCACTTATCAAAGCTATTGACTCTAAAATCTATAGTCTGAAGCATAATATGTAATTCATCCATGTCATAACGGTAATTCAATGTTTTATTCTCTAGAGGACACTGGCAGAAATTATCTGAATGCTGTAAACACACCATGTGTTTACAATTACTACATGATACTGATGACAGGAAACATGTTGTTTTGCACACCTCACAAAGACGCTCATCATCACCTAGCAACTCAAATGCAGTCCTACGCACACTTTTTAATCCTGTCTTGGCTATCATAGCTCTTAAAGTGCCTTCTTCTTCGGTAGCCTTTACTAATTCTTTTTGGGTTTCCAGAGCTGTCTCTAAATCCAAACGATCTCCTTCTAGAGCCATTTTACAAATCAATTCATCATGAGAGAAAACACAAAACCTTTTCAAATTTTTATAATGCAAAATACACTCACGTCCAATCTTTAGCCAGTCCGGTGGAGCAAAGTTAACAGCTTCAGCAAAATTATATCCCTGGTTGAATCCTGCGTGATATGCTCTAGGAAATGTCACAACAAACTCCCCAGCATTCTGATCCGTCCTGTATATTGGTACACCAGCAGCCATTAAAATATTGGGATTCATAATAGTAACAAGTTGGTGTAATAAATCAGGTTGTGACTTAAAAAGGTCTGGAGCCGCTGCTTTCATAGCAGTTTCTAGCATTTCTGCACCACTGCCTGGCACTCCATACCATGTTTTAGCTTCACCCCAATGCAAATAATTAATAGAATAACTCCAGTGATCTTCATTGTGCCAACAAAATGCTGAGAAGCACATACCAACATACATCCAAGGGACTGTCATACCTGATATATCTGCATTTATAAATTTAAGCACTGAGCCATCTAAGACAGGTAAATTATTAAGGTTCCAGCCAGAGTCTACATACTCTTGATCACCAGGATATAGATTCAAAGATGATTTTGTGGGGAAGCCTGAACCATGATCCATGGAATGAAGATCAGCACCATATTCAACAGTGACATCTTCTTCCACTGATGATATAATTCTCCAAAACTCTGCTTCAGCTACTGTTGTTGGAACTAAGTGTCCGGACATTCCAAAATAATCTGACTTAAACTTATCAGCCATTTCTCCAAATTGCTGCAATGTATATTCTCTTTCTGCCTGAGCAAAGCCAAATGCTTCAGCCGGTTTATGGACTTCTTCAGCAATGCAACATGGACACCTCCAATCTCCATCTGGTACTGAGTTAAGTGGAGGTTTGAGACAAAAAGTATGATATGTGTCAGAACAACCATTACAAATCAATAGTAAGTCATCTCTGTTATCTTTTTGACATATAGCACATTGATAAATTGCTAAAGGATCAAGATCATACCGTGGTCTTTTCCTTGATTTGGTTATATCAAATTCCTCATCATTTAGTCCAGGCATTTTTGGTCCTGGCCCATAACATGCCAACCTTCTCAATTCTCTACTACGTTTAACTTCTTCATTCTCTGTTTTATTTTTTAAACTATCAAGATCAAGTTTGATATCTGATCCTGTTTTTGTTTTTTTAATACTTGTGTGAGGCTTTTCTTCCTTGAAATTATAGTCAAGTTTGTTAATTGCTGTATTTGTAATTGATTCTATAGGTACTTCTGTAATCAAAACCTTTCCTCCCACTTCATCCTTTGGTTCATTTTTTTGTTCGATTTTCTTTACAGTTTTCAATATGTCTGCCTTACTTCTCTCAAAAATTTCATATGGTAGTAGTATTTTTTCATAATTACTCCTTAGAAAATTCATTGTGTTCGTGTTTTGGCTGTAACCCATCGCATTAGCGATCTTTCGCCATTTTTTAGGCGTATTACAACTTTCGAAGCCGCCCTCTTCATCAACCCAAAATTTGAGGCAATACAAATCCAAAGTTTTGTTTTCAATCATGGGAATTTTCAAAGGTGATCCCTGTAGGTCCCAGAATTTTAAAATCTTTTCGAGAAATAGAAGTTTTAATCTGGTTATAGCTTCTAACTCGTTTACTTTCTGAATTCTAGGAACGAATTTTAATTTGTCCACGTCTAATGAAAAAGGTGGCTGCCAGCGCGACGGAGGCCTTATTTTACATATGCCCGTTTTCTCTGCAACCGGACGTATTTTAGCTATGTATCCTAAAGGATCCAAAAATTCTTCAGGCGTAGGTTCAAATACAGGTGCTTCTGGTGGTGGAGTGAAAGTAAACTCTGCACTTTTATGCATGGCATTTTTCTGAATAATCTTGCTATCCATTTCCGTAAACAAAATAAATCTTCACTCAACAAAATTATCAATTCAATGATCTTGATACGGCTACGTGAAACATTTCACTCACGGTAAAAGACTACGTGACTTCTCGCCATGTGTAAATGGCTCCTAAAATATTGAAGTAGTAAAATACACTTCCATTACTCTTTATTCCGCATTATGCCCAAGCAAATGGATTACAGAGGCAAATCAATATTATCACTGTATATCTTGACCACAAATCATTTAAAACGCAGTTTAATAATGTTCAAAATTAAAGAGCAAAATCAGTATTGATTTACGTTTTTCGTTTACAAAACCCGTGCCAGGCTAGTAATCACAACCAGCCAGTAACTTGATAACACACTCGACTTTAGTTTATGCTCACTCGACAGTCGACACTCCTCCACACTGTTCATTGATGCCTCGTTCAAACGCTACTTGCTCGTCAAAAATATACGCACACTAAGAAATTTTCAACATCGACTTGCACTTCCTTCACCCTATTGGTTAGGCAGCGTCCCACGGTGAGTGAGGGAGTTGTGTAATTATTTTGAGTTGATTCTTTATGTTGGCACTCTTCTATTCAATATGATGTGACGAGACAAAGAAGGAAAATGGCGCAGGTACCCATTCGAATTTATAAATAAATAGAATTTATCATACGATTAAGTCATTATTTTTGAGATTCAGTGCTTCCCTATTGAACATTGGACGTACTTAGCGTAGTAGAAAGATAAATATCGTGATTATCTATCGAAATTAAATATATTATCAACAATGTATAGACGTAGGTACATTCATAAACACATGACGTCACTATTTTGATTTGATACGGATAGCAGTATAGCGACATTAGCGACGACATGACATTATTCGACAACTTGAATTAAAATGATCAATAATTGCTTTTAATTATATATCGATGTACAATAGTATACACTCTCGGTATGTTCGTCGTAATATCGATCGTATACCTATTTGTATTTGCAGGATGCAAACCTATGTCCATAGGTTTAAATAAGTGGAAAAACTAGCTGACCCGGCTGTGCATTACTTTCTGTGAACTTAGAAACCTTTTATCACCCTGTATAATGGTGAATACGTAAAATATGGATCAGAAGGTAGACTTTAAGGTAGCAAATAATTGGCAAACAGTTTGTCTGTTTACAATAGAGGTCTTCATTTTATACTATTTTGGAATATATTTTTTATTGTCGCGTGCGTAGATAAACAGACTTCGCAGTAATCAGCACTGTTTCGAATATTTTCATGATTATATAATAGGTACTACAATGTGTTAATTTTTTCTACACGTAGGTATATAGTAGGTATATACTGTATGTACCTACTAAGTTAGCGAATAAGAATGTGCAAGTGAATTAAGTAAAGGTTTTTTTTAATTTACCGTCGACACCTGCTATCGCTGATATTATGTGAAGTGGCAGTTTTGACAGGCCAAGGGATGAAGTGGACCTCAGGATAAGGGCCAGTTTCACAGCTTATTAGATCAGTGTTAGATAATATAACTGATAGATCAGGAATATCAAATTATAATGTATCAAATATTTATACGATGTTCTGAAGAATCATCGTATCAATATTTGTATGATGAGTATCTCGGAGACAGGTGGGTGCCATAATATAGGATATTTTTTTATCTATTACTGCCTAACTGCTGGGCAAGGGTCCCCACCTAGAAACGAGGGAGTGGCTGGGCCTGGAGTCTACCGCTGGCTACCACACCACAAGTGTAGGCTGGTGGATTTGCATGTCTCAAGAAAAGCGTTAAGCAATTTTAGGCATGTAAGATATCATCAAGATATTTTTCTATACCGTTGGAAGAAATGATAATTAATACTAATGCACACAACTACGAAAAAGTTATCTGTATGTTACTTTGGATTTGAACCGTCAACCAATAACGTAGGAGGTATAAGCGTAGACCACTTGGCTATCACTGACGGCCATTCTTTGGTTTCTACTTTGCTTTTTTTCGGAAAGTAAATATTTGGATGTATGAGATGTAATGTTGATAGTAATTAAACGTATCTGTGGAGCGCATAAACGCGTATCTAATAAGGTTTCAAGTATTTTGGTAAAATGCAATTTAAATACACAACATTTTTTTTATGTAATCTGGTGTTAATGCCCTCCTTTGCAAGCTATTATCACATTGATTTTTTATCTGTATTGTAAAAATTAAGGTAGGAAAATAAAGATTTTAAAATTATTAATATTTTAAAGGATAATATGATTATTATTGATTGAAATTCGTCTACAATTGAATATGTTATATTATAAAAGTTGTTTTCTAGTTTGCTTGCAGACAATTTTTTTCTTTTGCAATACTCTTGTGACTGTTGTCAGAAGTGTCAGATTCTGATCTGTCAATTGAAACATTTATAATTTTATAACCTCACTCGATTTTAACTAATAGTAATATTTATTTAATAAAAGGATTATTTGAGCGCCAGACACTTATTTATCAGTTACATTATGTTAAATACATTTAGAGGAGTATGGGCATCTAATATCCAGTTACAACAGATTAGATTAGCTCATAGAATAAGAGGAAAAGCTCCTATATATTGTCGTACCATCAAAGAACGACTTGATGAATTAAATTATAAAGATGAATTATATACGACTAGAATTGACATCGGTCTACCAAGGACCAAGTAAGTAAACCGCACTCTTCTATTATATCTAACTTGCGGTTAATAAAGCCTCTCGAGTACTTAGAAATGATCCTATCATAACATCTTAGTGCGGTTTACTAGCAGAGAAGGAATCAATTTGTTCAATTATAGGTGACATTTTTAACAATCTCAAATATTAGCTATTTATAAAACTAACAGACTGTTATAACCTTATTTATTATAATATTTATAGATAGCTATAACCTTGATAAAGTAGGTAGGTTGTCCGACTAAAAACATATGCAACAGGGCAATTTTTTATAGTAAATATATAACTTATTCCAGAAAACAAAATGGAAATCATCGCACATCCAGACTTGAGCATCTAAAATCATTGAAAGCTGATCAGAAGTTGGAACAACTGGCTCGTAATTTTCAGTTAGAAATTGATTTGGATGAGGCGAGGAAAGAATGGCTTGAAACCACTGGGCCCTCTCAGAAGAAACTCATTGCAGACCACTATGCTATATTTGAACATTTATATGGAGAAGGCTACTTTATACCGTACACAAATTTAGAAGTATTGTATGATTTGAAGGATGGTTCATATCTTCCAGTACACACTGGCAATGTGATAAAGCCAGCTGAAGCATTAGAATATCCTGCAGTCAACTATGAGTCTGATGAAAACACTCTATGGACGTTAGCTCTAACGAGTTTAGATGGTCACCTGACAGATAATAATAAAGAGTATGTGCATTGGCTAGTTGCTAATATCCCTGGCAATGCTATTGAGAAGGGTGAAATCATTGTGGACTATTTGCAGCCATTCCCCCTCAAGGGAACTGGCTATCACAGATATGTATTTGTGCTTTACAAACAGAATGGCCTTGTGAAATATGATGTACCTAAAGGTAATTTTATACTTGTTTTGTTTATATTTATATAGAGCATGTGATATCCTCATCTTGATCATCACTTACCATCAGGTTAGATGAGAGACAAATGCCTAATCCAATATCGAATAAAGACATAGACTTTCATTGGGGCTAATTTTGCCATACCAATATAGTACTTTACAGAATTTTATTGTTTAGGTATTTTAAGAAATTTCCAGATAATGACATGTTTTCTAGGGAGAATTAAAAAAATGGCTTTCAACTAAAGGTATTCAATTAAAATTATCAAAACATAATGGTAGGATCAGATTTTCCAAATGTTCACCGACTTGAATTTCTTGTGTTATAGCCCTCTATATAACAAATAAATTCAACTGTCTTAGCTTCTATTAGTAAAATTCATACTCTGATTATTTTTTAGTGACATCATCATCTCCTCTAGAAGAGAGAACATTTGAGACAAGGCTCTGGTATCAACAGAATCAAGATGACATAACACCTGCAGGACTTGCATTCTATCAGACCCTCTGGGATACTACTGTCAGAGACTTCTTCCACAAAGTTCTCAACAGAAAAGAACCAGGTAAATAATTCTTGTCCATTATTTGATCCACTGTTAACAAGAATGAATATTTTTTTAATGAAATTCATTAAATAATTAGAAATATTAATAGCCAAATCCACACCAAAGAAATTTCATGGAGACATGTTCCAGAGTGAAAAGTTAAAGAGCTAGTTATCCACAATGCTTGACCACAGATCATAAGATTGCAGATTCATAATGGAGTGTTTGGTGTAATTCTCGCTCTACTAATGTATTCTACAGATGCATATAATGTTTTTTTACCTAGGGATATAACTACTAATACTTATAAAATTTATTATAATAACATGAACAATTTGTTTTCCAGTGTACGAATACGACTTCCCTCAGCCATACATACGTCCACAAGAATGGTTCCCTCGCAAAAAACCATTCAATCTCTATATGGATAAATACCGTGATCCTAAACAGATCAACAAGGAATACTTGTTGCGAAAGCTGAAAACTGAGGATCCTTTCAATATGCCACCTCCTCCATTGAAGTTCCCCAATGCTCAACCACTGCCTAAGAGTATGCCGTCGTGGTTGAAACTGCATGAAAAGAAGATTAGACTTGGTTGGGGAAGAGTTAACGATGTTTAGTTAAAAATATATAAGATAATAATAATATAGTAGTTGTACATATGGGCGTGTTTTATTAATTTGTCTTTTATATTCTTACTATAAAATTTAGAACCTAAATGAAGAACTATAGTTGGGCCATTACAAACGTGCGAACTATGACATATTTAAAAAAATGGCCGGAATAGGACATTGTGTAAGTACGAGCGGAAGAGGAAGAGAGGAGAGATTATGTGGCATGACGTAGTTCGCACGATTGAAATGGCCCAACTACATTCCTGATTACAACTATTCGTGATTGATAACGGCACTAGCCGCCGCAGTCGTATATAGGTAGGTACCCGACAGTAAGATTTCGCCACAATCGCAAAATACCGGCGCCAACTATCTTGTCAAAATTCAAACTATTGACTCCAATGAAGTCATGAAAATAAATAAATAATCGTAAACGTACATATGTACATAGGTATATAAGTTAATTTGATTCCAATATCTAGACAATATCCAGAAAAAACATTAAGTAGATGTAATTAAAATACGTGATTTTATTTAAATGCGCGTTTGCGCACGGCGCGACTAGGTACCTATATAACTAAAGAAATCGGAGGAGTCAAAATATGGCACGGTCGACGACTGCACTTCCACTGCGTCGGTCGGCGTCGGAATCGGAGCGTACGAAACGTACGTAAGAATCCGTCACTTTGTATTAATTTATGTAGCGCTGAAATCCCGAATACCATAGAAATTAAACACATTAGAAATCCTTACGGTCCGTAGGCGCCAAAACCCGTCGTAGTGGACGTGCAGGTTTGATGGGACCTGATATACTTTCTAATTCTGGCTTGATTGAGTGAAAACGATGGGGATCTTCAAGTTGTGTTTTGCAGTTGGTTTTTATACTGGTTTTATATAAAGCCTGTGTGAGCACCCTTTGGAGTGGATACGCGTATAAATAAAACAAAAAATTGTTATATTTTACGCACTTTATTGAATATTTAAAAATTAACACTTTGAATTGGACAATTCTTATGTTAAGTGCGACAATTTAGATAATTTTATGTACTTTTTATTGAGTTTACTACATCTTTTAAGGATTTATACAGTCTATAAGGTTATGATATATTTTAATATTAATATTTAAGTAATTTAAACAAAACAGCACAAAAATCTAATCTGTTTCCAATATTGTTTTCATTGAATTAAATGTAATTAAAAATATAATTGAACACATACCTACCACACTAAATAGCATTACTAATGAACATCAAACATAATAATATTAAATCATAGTGTTTAAGAATTTACACACAATCAATTTAAGCATCTATTATGATATAAATGTTGTCCAAACTTATACATAAATTGATCATTATGAATGTATGTACCTACCTATCGATTTAATCATAACTGTATAAGTTCAGAGCGCGTATATATTTTCAAAGATGCAGAGACAAGTAGAAACACTGAGTGCTCTCATTAATGAGTTAAAACACATGATATATTTAAAGTAGAAAAATAAAAAGCTTTAACCATGTAGTGATCCTAATAATTAAATGCAATAAAAGTAAACTTAGTCAAACCCTGAACACAGGCCACAAGCTTTAGGCACCAATGCTCACAAACATTTATGTGTATAATTACAATTTAGTTACAGATAACAGTAAATCCCATCTTCTGGCCAGTCTTGGTGGGATAAGTTATGACTTAGATACAAAGACACTATTCTACAAATATTGCAATTATTCAGTTCCTCTTATAATGGAACTAGAATACAGTACGATTACATTTGAAGCAGATAGTTATAAACGCGGCGAGTTTCGATGACAGTTATTTTTGTATACCTAATTTTGCAGATTAATAATTTTCGTTGCACACGTGGACATTATATTCAAGTTCTTATTATTTTATAAATAATTCCTGAATTATACACATGAACGTAGATGAGTCTTTAATGTCGATAGATTACCCACTCCATACAACGTACGTGTTATACAATGTTATAAATATATTACAGTATTTGCATCAATTACAAATATTGCATATTATACGGTGCAGTTTAGTCAAGACCGACATCATCATCGGACGGAGGCTTTGGTCCTGAGCCTGGGCCAGCGGGTGCGCCTCCGAAACCTGCAAATTAAAAAATATTGTATTGAATTATTGTTTGAAAATAAGGTTCTAATTCTGACTGGTGGTCATATAAAATGGGGTGAAGTAAAAAAAACTTTAAATATCATAGAATTTTACCTGGGAAGGGGAATCCACCACTGCCTCCCTTTCCGAGCTTGGTCTGCAGCTTTTCAATAACGGACGCAATTTTGGGGTTGTTTTGGTATTTCACGAAGTTTGCGGGATTAGAAGATACATCTGCGAATGCTGCAGTCACTTCGGGGTCCTGAACAAAAAAAAAGCATTATTATGTATATTTCGTGCCTAAATTGATAGTAAGAGCAAATACATGCATGACTTATCAATACAATAAAAAATCTTTATAAAATATTGTAGTACCTGGAAAGAAGCCATAATGTCAGGGTCAAACAGCAGGTTGCTGAAGTCTTGAGGGTTGATACCAGCTCCAGGGAAGCCTCCAGCGCCAGCGCCGGCTCCGGCTCCAGTGGGTGGCGGCCTGGCGCTAGCTGCCTCTGCCTGAGCTTTAGCGGCGCGAGCGCGTGCTTCCTGAGCCTTGCGTGCTCGGCGCAGCTTCTCACGGTGCTAACATAAAAGAATACAAGTTTGTCTTATGAATATAATAAAAACCTGATTTTATGAATGGGTAAGAGGGTTACATTACAAGTTCAATATTGAATGTTCCCCAGTTTTATAGAGTGAATTAAAAAGAGTAAGCTTTTGATGATTCGTTATTTTATACAATGTAGATCATGCCAGAGTTAATAGTCCTTCATCTTAAATGTTGAACAGGTTTGAAAAAGTGGCATGTTCTGTTTTGGCAACCACTTAAGAAAGTCTAGTATACTAAATATATTAGGTTTTAGTAGCTACCTCTCTCTCTTCCTTCTTGCGTTGAGCACTGAGTTTGTGCTGACGGAGTTTCTCAGCATTAGGTTTCACCTCATTCAGCCACTCATTGGACTGGTCATCATAGTCGATCTTCAGAGATTCGCAAAGATCATGAGAGGCTTCTTCGAATTTGCCCAGGAGCCTGTTAAAACACAAATTTATTATGATGGAGTAGAGCACTATTAAAAATTCGTGAGGCTATGTTTAGTGAGAGGAATTAGTCATAGAGACAAGTAATCATTTCATAATATGCAGATGCATAGAAATAACATTATATTATTTGTTATATTACTCTCATAATTACTGTGGACAATTAAAACAAACTACTGTTTTCCGTTCTTCAAAATACAAGTCTCAGTGTTACATTGAAGACAAATGTACACTAAAAATAAATAAGCAAGCTATTTTCACAGTGATGTGCGAGATATTTCCATTATCATGTTTGTGTAATGCTCTAGAGTTCTAGACACATCTATTTGAAATGATGTTGACTCACAGCTCCGGCTATTGTTATGCTAAATAGTAGGACATACATGTGATTTGATGTTTGATAATCAAGATTGAATAATGTTTGAGAGGTCATTTTACCTAGAGATTTTATTTTGGGATGCTGTTACATCATAGTTTGTAAAATTATTTAATTTCTATCATCATATTCACATGACTATTATAGTATACTAGTATATAGTAGTTTGAAATATTATTTTTGATATAGATGATATTGTAATTGCTTCAATATATTTACCTGTAAGCACGACCACGGAACTTGTATGCAGCGGCGCTGTCACAGTTGAGTTCCAGAGCCCGCGTGCAGTCTCTGATGCAAGCATTTGGTTTGTTCAGCTTGAGGTATACCTGAAATATTGGAAAAACACTCTCATATTAGGTGAAATAATATAATAATGTTCAAATGCTAAATAAATCAAAGAAAGGCTCTCCTTAGAATAGTTTGTGTCATTATTTTAGTTTTTATGTCTTAAAAGTACTCTTGGAGAGTGAGCTAATACCAGCTGAAATAGGAAACCAAGTCATGAGTGTATGCCATTTTTTTTGTCAGGAAAATGCATTACTGCATGTTCCCCTCCAGGGTGGAAGCGGGGGTCTGTCGGGCTTGTTCCGGCTCTTAAATTTGGGCATACTGACTAAAAACCTGACAGTGATCTTTCAACAGTCACCATAAAGTGGCCAGGATGCGGTACCTCCAATTGGATACTCTGTGTCCCAGCCGGATGAGTGTAGCCCTACAACATTCTGCTTTAAGTCAATCAAGAAGTTACACTGCAGCTTATGATTGTGTGTGGCAGTTGGACAGATTATTGGAAAGAAGCTTAAAATGTATAACCAAAAAGTATATTTCAGTAGCTCACCTGTCCTCTCTTGGCAAACAGCAGAGCACTCTGAGGGTTCAGTGCAATAGCCTCATTGTACAGTTTGATGGCTTCATCAAACTTCTGCTCAGAGAAGGCCCTCATTGCCTCTGACCTCTTCTCATCAGACTGGTCTCTCTCCTCATCTGTCACTTCCTTGGAAGCATCGCCAAATGTTTGGGAGTCATCCAATGCATCTCCTTCAATGACACCTGGGATAAGAAAACAGCTATTGTAATAAACAATGGTAGAGACTTTTTGCCCAGCAATGCTCAGCAAGCATGCAGAAAATTGTTTAAAAAAAGATACCAAACATATGTGCTTTAAAAGCAAGAACAATAAATTTCCAGAGCCATTCGACATAATTATTAAAATCACTACTAAAAGGTACTTTATTTCAGATAGATTAGATATAGGTCATCTATTATGCATGTATGCACAAATTACAGCAAAGCTAGCCAAGCAAAACTGAGGTGTGCCATATGCACACTATAATAGTCAATTCAATAACAAATTAACATATTATCATTGCTAATAATAAGAAATACAAACAATGTTATCTTGTCAGTAACCCTCAAACATTTTTACTACAACAGAACATATTACTGAGGGCAAGGGTCATGATTATATATGAATAATGAAGGAATTTTAATATGTAGTTTCACAATGTACACAAATGTTTGTAGATTAGAGACTCTCCTTTATTATGAAGGAGAGGTCCTATTACATTTACTACTAGGGACAATTTATACTTACCCGTTATTGGAATACAACATTACATTTAATGATTACTAAATCACCTAGTTGATTGCCTTTTAAGCATTAATTTTAAAGGGGACCAAGAAGTTTAGCACCGCATTAAAATAACACTTGTTGCAAGTTATAAGTTGAATTGTGACTTCAATATCAAAAGTCTTCACACCAAAAGCTTACAATTCCTTATAAAGACATTTACAATGTAACATGGATATGAAGTAATACCTTTTGCTTCAGTAGACAATACTTAATTGCATTAATTATTATTATGAATACATTATATTTAAATGTATGCGGGATTGTATTCCTAACCAGTTTTCACCTGAATTTTTGGTAAGACATAAGAATATGACTAAATTAAGTTTAGTGACTGCCCAGTCAAGCCATAAAAAAATTGCATAGAACACAATGACCTCACATTTTTTTATTGAAGTGATTGATTCCTTTTTTGAATTAAAGTCATACCTCACAAAAACATGTACTGCTTTATTGGCGAGTTTATGAAAAATTTATCTTAAATTACAAGTAAAGCCTGGCTAAGTCAAATAATTATTCATTACCTTCCATATCCAGTTCAACATCAGATTCAGCATCTGCCTCCTCTCCAGATGATTCAGGCTCATTTGGTTCAGCATTGTTGTTGGTAGCAGTATTACTAAAAATATATTTTTAATCTTTACATTTTGTTACAAGAAAATGTAGAGAGTCTGTAGACTAGTATCTAAAAATAATTTCCGTTTTAATCGATAAAACCGGAATTCAGCCACATGTCTCAAAGTTAACTTCAAAATTTTGCTATTTTTGCGTAAAACAAGCACGAAATATAATGTTTTACTCACGTATCTCCGGAAGGTGTGGAGTTCTGAGCAGTGAATGTGGCCGCCTGTGGAATCGTTACTCCAAGTGATTCTAAATAATCTTTGAAGAACGCAAGTTTTGGGTGATGCAGTATTTGTGGCTCGCCTTTGCAGAAATCTACAAAGGCTTTTAGCTGCGCTAGTTTCTCGTCGTTGAATGGACAACTCATTTTTGTAGACTACTCCTGATAAGCTACCGGCAAGAAGAAACACCAATTTATAGAAAAATCACTTGAAATAAACACTCAACGGTAATATGGCAGGTAGGGATCAAATCTTATTAGCAAAATACATCCAAAGCACGTAAATTTCAAACAAAAATTCTCACTTTTAATTAAAATACAAAACACCGCACTGCATACACCGCATAAAACAAATAAATTGACAGCTCGTCGGAAACGGAATATTCTCGCTTCTTCTATGGCCACAGATTATAAAGAATTTTGCAGTTATGCAGGTCACCGTGCCATAGCTAGCATATTATGTACAATCCTAAATAAGGTGATTGAAACTTATTTATCCCCAGGAAAATGTTCAAGATGATTATTATAATTATATTATATTATAATTTTTTTTTTCATCTGGCTCCTACGGAAAATAGTATTGTAATATTTGGCTGTAAAGGTAATCACATGGTATCATTTAATTTGATCATTGTTACATTGTAAAGTATCGTTGACTCTTTTCTATTCAAATATAGGTATACTTTAATCGATGTAAAATATAAACCTAGTTAAACTCATTAGACAAAATCAGTTGGATGCTGTTTACAATCTAAAGCCCTTCTCCCATTACGATACGCCCGCGCGACTCTAGTCTCGGAGACTAGTCGCCACGAAGTATCTCACATACATTTGTATGGAGACTCTCACATTACGATACTGGTAGTCTCCATACAAATGTATGTGAGATACTTCGTGGCGACTAGTCTCCGAGACTAGAGTCGCGCGGGCGTATCGTAATGGGAGAAGGGCTTAAGAAACATATAACTGTCGAGCTTAGCACGCAGGGTTTGTTCTACTTTGCCAAAAAAAATACTAGATGGCGTTACCTGTTTGTTCTGATTTATGAATAACATCATTAGTAATATTCATCATAGAGCTATGAATGGAGTGATTTTATATATTTTTCTTTTCTATTGTCAGTTCCCTCGTGAGGAGCTCGTGGCTTAGTTAACAACAGCCGCGCGGATCGATCTCTGAGGTAAAGTTACGCTTGCCGAGGTTGTTCTGTGGATGGATGACCATTTTACACATTTCGAGTTCCTCCGTGTTTCTGGAGGCACGTTAAATTGTGGGTCCGGGCTCTTATTTTCAGCGATCTTTGACAGTCGTTAACAGTAGTCAGATGCTTGAAAGTCTGACAACCAGTCTTACCGAATGTTATAACCCAGGAAACTGGGTTGTGGAGGTCAGATACGCAATCAGCTGCATCCGGTGAGACTGGAAGCTGACTCTAACATAGTTTAGAAGAACTAGGCTGATATTATCTCTGACTACTCGACTAGTATAAATTCGTAACTGAAAATGAATTTTAGGTTTTTAATGTATTTTCGGCGTTTCCCTCTCGTTGATAGACCACTGAAACTAATAAACAGTCGATAACAGTTAAATCAAGCTGTCACCTGATTTTCTGAAAATAAAGCAGTGTAGTGTGTCTTAAAATAAAAGAGTAACCTGGCATAGGATTACAGTAATCCTTTGACTAGACTTATAATAGTTGTTTCTTATTAATTATGGCTTAAGTTGAGAACAGCAAAAATATCGCAAGCAGTGTTTTCACAGACTTATTACTATGCTTTTACCACGCTAGCGTAAAAATAGAAAACATTATAAAAGGAACGTTAGAATGGTAATTGCCTCCTGTGTTAACGTGACCTCTTTTATTTTTCGACACGTTCGGGAGTAGGAAAGCACTCGTCCTTTATGCCACATAGCTTTTTAATGAATGGCATTATTAGGGTACATTTACCGGTTGTTGGGCACTGCTATAATTAACGAAGCCAGATTTTTTTTCTACTTCTGCTTCGGACGACGTGCTCTGTTAATTTCATAGGATTGTGTGTTGCCATCCATTGCATATACTCGTACGTTACGATACACAGGTATTTACAGGAAAAAGATTTTATGTCCAAGACGAATTTATAAGGTACCTAGTACCAATTCTGTTTGTCTAAGTTTTCCTGACAATTTTTTTTAAACTTATAGCTTTGGCCAGTATTGTCCATGGTCTTCCGTTAGATGTCTGTAGAATGATGAATCTGTAAAGAAATGTATAAAATTAATCGCTTTTTAATGAACGGGAATTCCTAGATGCTCAATATAGCGGTAAAATTCAAAGAAATCATAAATGGTAATGTAATTAGTTGGGGTTCTTCGGTTTATGACAAGTAGTTAAAGTCAAGCACTTGATTCATTAGCAGTGTTTCAAACAGATAGTTGACTGTAGTTTGTGTTCGATTGCAGTTCTTTAATAATGTTAAGCATATAAAATAGAAAAAAAAATCTGAGTGAATAGATTTTGAAATAACCGGAGTTTAATACAAAATGATTTTATATAAAAAGATTGATCGTGTTTGGGTCTTATTGTTAGGTAAGTAAAAGAAACATAATTCTACGTTGTACACAAATGTGTGTATTGTTAATTGGATCATGTTTGTACTACATGACAACAGAACTCGCTCGAAACCGCGCGTAATCTGTTGAACATACTTATATCAAAGGAAAATTAAATATTCCTGAACACAGACGGATATCGAATGTCCCACGAGGAATATATTTTTTTTATTAACAACATACTGATGTGTATTTTTTACTAAGTCATATATCAATAGCAGAAAGTCATAAATTGAAATATTCATATTGGAGCGGCCGAATCAGTGTTGAAAAAAAAAAAAACTAAATGAATGTTTGCTTTTCGAAGATGACTATATTACTGGTTTATTCATGAAAAGCAGACTACCATTGTTCCTTCAAACAATTTATTTGTTTTAAGCTATTATTCTATGTCATTAATATTAAGAAGCACTAAATTTGTTCTAGTACTTCTGAAAATAAGATTTCACAATGCGCAAGAAGTTAACAACACAAATGGTAATCAAGGCGCCGGGGTGAGTTCTGTGGATGCGAGGTTTTACGACCCCAACGGCCGAGGTATGGGATACCCGAACTTGCGGGAGCCGGGAAGATTCGGAAACTCACCCAATAATTATCCTGGGAATCCTTTTTTCCCTTACGGTAATCAGGTAGGTCTTTAGAACCATTACTATTATTAATATTTAGGTAAAGTTTGTGGTTTTGTTGCGATTTCGAATTCGATTAAAGTGTTTTATAATTATGTTCAGTTTTGGATTTTTTATGTTTTATAGGCAATATCGTATTATTATTTAAAACGTATTTTGCAGAACGGTCAATCACCCCAACAAGGATGGAATCCAAATAGCCAGAACCCAAACCAATTTGATTTTCAAGGCAGACCATATCAACGCCCCGGGGGAGGCTACCCAGGAAACCAGGGAGACTTCCCCTACGGCGGAGGTCCAAATAATTTCAGACCTGGTCCAAACAATGGTTTCTTTAATCCTAGCAACATGAACCAAAACCCAGGTTATCAGCAACCCCCTTATAATTCACCTGGAGATAGAATTGTGTATCCGGGTAACATAAACGGTCCTTATGGCAATGGACAAATGCCGGGTCAAGGGCCATACTTTAATCAACCGATGCAGCCGGGCCCATATCCCTCACAGAATGGACAGTTCTATCCTCAACAAAATTTTCCAAGCAATCAAAATAACCGGCCGTCATCTCCAGATGATTTAACCAACGTTATATTCCCAGGAAATATCAACGGTCCGAATCAGCCCGGTCAATACCCCCAGGGCGGTTTTGGGCAGCAGGGTAACTTTAATATCGATCCTACTGAAAACAATCATTTTCAGACCTACCCATCAAATAACAATCCTGTAAATAATGTGCAATATCCAGGAAATACTCCTGGTGGTAATGACGGTTCAATTCAGTTCCCCAACCAAGGTGCTTTAAATCAAGGCAGTAATCTTCCTGGATCAAATCAAATTCTTCCGGGAAATTTTAATGGTGCCCCTCAAACCAAACCTCAATTGCCGAACAATCAACAAATCGGTTCGATTAATGGGCCAAATGCTAATGACACGGCAGCCATTCTGGGAAAACCGGTGTTTGTTCCATCATCAACTGCGTCACCTCAGTCGCCTGGCCAAGCATCGGCTGATGGCAGGTAAATTGAAACAACAATTAATGTGTCGTTTGTATCAGATTCCGATAATCAAGTCATTATTTCGGTATTGTTGGTTTTGAAAAGAGGTTGATGTTATTTTTTATGTTTTTTGTAGTGTAGAGACTCCTGCCCAGAGGCAGTGTGTACAAGACTGCCCATCAACAACAGAATATAATCCCGTATGCGGTACTAATAACGTAACATATATCAATCCGGGAAGATTCTATTGTGCGCGTAATTGCGGCGAAAGTAAGTAGTGAATCGAATGTTTTTTTTTATAAATATCTTTTGTTGAAAGTCCATTAACGTTACTTTTATTTTTTTATATGGCTCACAATAATTTGTTTATTTTTTCAGATGTAAACATTCAACAAATGGGAAGGTGCGCTAATGACATTCAAGTAATGTAAATAAATATATTTGCACTGCAAATAAAGAGTTGTTTTAATAAATATCGCGTTATAAAAGTTGTTTTGAGATGTACCCTGAACTCGGTCACGTAACAAATAGTTTTTTCCCACTTGTTCCATTTTTGCTTTAGCGTGGTTTGCCAAAGTCTAGCAAATGTCGTAACTTCTAATACAAATTTATTAATTGTGTTTCTTAACCAAGTCATTACAATATAAAGCATTTTTCAATACAACTTGAGATGTTTATAATTAAATAATCAGGAATATTTTAAACTAAAATCGATTTAGATCGCTTTGGTCTCTGCCTACCCCTATGGGAAGAAGGCGTGATTTTATATAATATGTATGTATGTATGTCGATTTAGGTTTAGAAGTAGATTTGAAACTACTTAATATTCTGGTTGCATTTGTGTAATACCGTATACCTTTATAATGTATGCATTACAGTACTTACATTCTGAATAAAAAGGACCATGTTGTTACTAAGCTTTCATGAATAATGTTGTAAATATAAAGTCCCACGATATAACACACAAAGAATACTCTACAAATAGCTGTTTTATTTTATACTTCAACATTGAAACAACCCAACGCGTCTGCGGAGCAGTCCCGAGTCCATTTATAATGGGGATTCGGTTTGTGGACAGTGAAAGGGTTAAGCGCATTGAGGTGGATTTTGAGTTATTGCAAAGTTTTTTGTAATAGTCCGATAGACTCTACATAGCCCCGCCTAATCTAAGTGGCTTGCCTCGACGCGACGCCCACGTTTTTGCATAATAGCTACTGTGCTATTTGATTTAAGTTCTGAAAGCTGGATTATGTATTCTAGTTGAATACAAATTTATAATAGGAGCGCTCAATTCTAACGATGTAATTATATACCTTAGAATTTAAATGAAATAGTGAAGGTACTTGTATCGTTTTAGATAAGACTAGCTATTCACGCACACATTACTTAGTCTTGTAATATTAATACGTAGTAATTTATATAAATAAATAGAGGAGGAGGCCTAAAACCTTAGTTGTATTTATTACCGCATTCAAAACCTGTTAACTAATTATGTTAATGGCCATTAAGGCACCCGGAATTCATAAGGCGCGTAATTAAAAGATAGTTGATAGGACGTTTAACCTGAAAACTATTTGTTTATTAATGTTATTTAAATCTTTCATTGAAGCACGAATTTAATTAAATTGATTACCTATAATATTTGTGACCAGCGGTTAACCTAAAACCAAACAGCGTGTGAATATCTATTAATTATTATCATGTTGCCGCGTTGCAAACAAATGCTGAACAAAGGAAACCTGATCTATACGGATACACAGATTTGTAAAACTAACTAACAAGCAGTAACCTGGGTACAAAGTAAAAAGGATTGCAGTAGCCGTCAGTGAGCGCACGTTCAGAAGCGATTGTCGAATCAGTGCTCTACGTACTAAATCGGAACTGTCGTTAAGCTTATCGGTTACATGTAACTCTGTTGTAATGACGTCACGTACGTAACGATCCAACTTCTGAGATAACAGACAATAATATGTTGACTATTTCAAATAATTTTACCTAACTCGTTTTTTATTTTATAGTTTCGACAATTTCCGTCACGCGATGGCGACGTACACAACAATTTTGCTGCTTGTTTATGCATGTAGGACGCAATTGATTATTCCGGTCGGACAAAACAACTTGCTGTAACTAAATGTTCTACGTAAATTGATTAGCCGCTGTTTACAAATACGAATACGATAGGTATTTGGAATTGGACCTAATTTAACAGCATGTCGTCGCTAATTTATGTTATACTCTTTATGGCTTTCATGTTGTTTAAACACAGATGTACCTTGTACGTCTGTACGTACAAGGTACATCCGTGTTTAGGCATATAAACTGGGATTTAAATCTAATCACAAAAATGCTGGCTTCTATACCAAATAGAAAGACACAACAGTTACAAGACGCAGTTACTTTGTGATTTCACATGACTCTGCAGCGCACAATAATTATTATAACCTTTCTTTTGCATAAAATTCTGAATCGAATTAAAATCTCCAAGAAACCTTAAACATTTTAACCAATCCATTGGATCAACGAGGCCCTACAAGGTCAGAATCTAATTACATGATTCGTGTTATACGAATATAAAGTAATGTTAGTAAAAGCTACAATTTTACCTATTATGTTTTTGTTGGCGTAACTCTAAGCTCGAACGACCAAATTCTGAGACTCGGACAATTATTTTACTGAGAGTAACGTCAATTCTTTGTATTTGTCGTTCAGAATTTCAACTTTTCTCATAATTTAACCACATAATAATGTACCAACAAAGAATAGCTTAGAACTATACGGTTTATATTTCGTAGAATATTCTTTAGTATTTATCTTCCTACTTTGTAGTGTTGAATAAAGGTTGTTCTAAAGTTTGTTTACAAAGTAAATCCTTGAAAAGTAAAGGTTCTGAGAAGCGCATTTTATTTAGACAACAATACTGCTTCTTGGTCCAGGACTAGCGAGCGAGTCTGTTGATAACGAGAAGCATTTTATCTCACTTTAGTTCAGATAGATTCGCATGCTACATTGTGATATATTCTTTGCCTATCGTTCGTTGTTTGCTTTGTTTATTTAAGCTTATCAAGAATGAGATGACATTTTAACAACGACGAAGCAAAATCCTAATACAACTTATGTAAAGACGTGTTCAATAAATGCAAGCACTTGGCCTCCTTTGATTATAAAAAAGGTGAAGAGAGGTGCTAAGGCTAAGGGGGCAAAAAGGTGGAGTGTCGAGCGAAAAGGGTATGCCGAGGAAATTGTGTAAAAGCACCCTCGAGTGAATCTCGACGTCTGAGTGCGTTTATATTGTCATGCGGCGAATATGCCGACTGGCCGTCGTTTATTAGATTACTCAGATATATGGTGCACTCTCAGCCTGCAAGGGGGTCGTGCTGTGAATATATTATTTGCGGCGTGCCTACTGAGTGCCTCCAGTGACGACAAATACCTCCTAGATATTTAGTAGTAGGTACGTTAATCAGTGGGTTAAGTTTTTGAAAGAGATAAAAACGTGTTATTTATTTGCTTGATTTAACGAGATACGATAAGTATCAAAACTAATAGTAAACAGCCTTTTGCATTACGTACATGTAATGTAGTCTACATCTGTTAATTTACTAGCAGTGCTCAAATATTACTCGCGCTACAAATTATGTCTAAGATGCTTTCCAGGAGTTAAAGTATTCATCATAATATGTAAGGGGCAAAGTGTAGTTGTGTACAGTTTACTTCCGAATGGATGAATTATTAAATATGTCATCTTTGCTTTGATGTTACACTCAAGAGAGGAGTAAAACTCTAGTATATTAATTTACCTCACTCTTCGTCTGTGTGACGTACATACGCGGGTCTTATAAGTGAGAAACAAAATGGTACGAGGAGTGGGTTATAAAATCGAGGATAGCATAGATGGTTTAGTCACATGATTGACAAAAGGGTTTACGAACCGACCGGACATAAACGAGAATACAGGTAAAGAACGCCCTGGGCAAACAGCGATCCCATCGGTGAGCCCATGTGTCACGAGACTTGCAAAAACAAAAATGTCTAGTGTTCGGAGTAGTTACGTTTCCTACTCCACGTTTGCCATTTTTTACAGAACATGAAACATTCTGGTATCCATCACGTCGCTGTAATAAAGAGAAGTGCAGATATAAGAGTGCTAGTCTGCTACTTTATTCAAATATAATTATGTACAATAATATTATGCAAATAGCGCAGAATTGTACACTTTATTCAGCCACCATTACCATTGGCGATCTCCACTTAAAGTTTACTTAAAACACAATAAGAATGCTACACCCAAAGCTGCTAATATCCATTCCCTAATACGAACATTGTCAATTTGTTAGCGCGAAGTAATAAAAGACTTCCTTTCCCCTATATCCCTGAATTAAGTAGCTCAATGTTTGCTAACTAAGTCTCGGTAAACACAATTAAAACGGCATCTCGCGTGTGGACGGATTCTAAGAGACTTAGATATAATTTTCCGTTGTAAATCCGGGCTTTAAGGAGCCCTTTCAAATTCCCCCGTCCGCCGTAAAGGGAATTTTAACGATAGCAAATCGTCTATTGCGAGTTGTCTTCTTTCCCACTAAAATTGTAGTCATACAGCACATTTTAAATAGCAGTCCGCTGTCGCGCCATCCGCGATTTCCTATGGGAAGCGGCTTCCTCAGACATTATACGTCTCAGTTTCTTCATTCACTTTTACGTTGAGTATATTTTATTTGCGTGGTAGAAAGTGTGCAGTCTTCCCCGAGATGCCTTTTAAAGGAGGGGAGAAATTAAATTGTTGGGAATGTGCATTTTTTATTAGCGGGCTCTTTAGCTTTTAATCCACATTGGATGATTGAGTACGCTATATCAATTAAATTCATCGGGAATACGTGGGAACAGGAGCGAGTGCGGATACGATGTAGGTATGTAAATAAATAGGGGTACGTAAACTTGTGCGCATCGCTAATAAGATGTGTAATGGATTTTGATTCGTGTGGCTTACAAGTTTGCTTCTACTTACCTGTTTATAGAGTTATATAAGACGGTATCAGTGACTATTACGCTACACATAGTAACTTTACTATAATGTTTGTTATTATGTTAAGTTATTGAAGATTTTATTATTATATGGGTATATTTTTTTTAGTATTATTATTACACAACTTTCTTTTGCGATGTCCTATGACCCGTTGTGACACAATTGATTTTAAATATAGCAGCCACGTCCAAAAACGTATTGTTAAGTTTAAAACAATATTCAAAAGTCATAAAAACATGTTCTTTAAAATGTAGACAAGCTGATGTCTTTCACGTGTATACGCGTAAAATATTAATCAATGAATTGAAACGAGTACTTTTATGGACCATTAAAAGACTTTCTATTTTATATCATTTCTTTTATGTGAAAAATGTATGACACAATTTATGTTTTTACAGCGTAATATCGAATGAGCGCTGGATCGAAATTAAATTTTAAAGCTTTTTTAAGACTTGCTTTTGTGTATTTAAAGTAATTAATAGTTTAATTTACAATCCAAACGGCTAAAAAAGATTTTATAATGAAGGTCGTTTACAATTTGCTCAGTTTTGTTACTAAACTGTCTCAAAGATAACCTAACTATGCTACGAACAACTACGTAAAGCTACGCCGTAGCCATGATACGTTACCTACGCTACGTGAACTACAAACGTCTACGATTGACGCCGATTACACGATTTGCAATTTCCGATTCTACTTCTTTTATGGAACTTGCTTGACAGACAAATTGTTTCTCGGTATCTTTGTATCGTTTTGTTAACGGATCTCAATAATACGTAAGTATGAATAAATTTACGTTTAATAAATCCGGAAATACTTATTACAATCTCAATAAATGATCCTCTTTGTCCCAGAATATCAGTGAATTCACGTAGCAGTAACATTAAGGGTAAATCTTATTTAAAAATCCACGTTCATTTAAAATGAAATGAGTGAATTTTCGTAATACAATTTTATTGTATTCGACCACGAACATACGAACGTCTGTCCGTCTGTATATTTTAATGTGTAATGTTCAAATTAACAAGTTTATTTTTTTGTTTTATTCGAGGGAGAAAGGGGTCAGATATTCCGATGGACGGCAGCGGCACTGGCTAAATCAGAGAGGGGGACAGAATCGGGCTAACGAACCGGACCAACCCATTACTTCAGCAGACGGCCGCTGTCATGGCTACAATAACGTAATAGCTAGGTATACACCAGCCACCTAGTTGCGGAAAAATGATTTAGAGCCTCCCCCACCCACGGACTTGCGGAAGGAAAATATATTTCAATAAAGCCAAGAATAAATTAGAATATAACGCATACTTTTCTCAATGAATACATTTATGAATCGGTATTCTCGAGCTATTGACATACATCAAAAGCATCGCGCGTGGAATGTGGTGTGAAACCGTCGGGTAGTTAAGTAGGATATGTTGGTGTTGTCTATATTAAACGTGGCACACACAAACGTTTTGTGGAGCGGCGCAAATATTCACACAATTACACCTACCCTGTGTAATGCCCACCGCATTGCATTCTGTTTGCGGAGTTTCTAACCAAATACCTACTAAACATTTTTCGTTTTCTAAACATAAAACGAAACTTTATTTAGAAAGGGTTTTTGTAAGGTGTATTTTAACAGATTGATATAAAACCGTTGTTATAAACAGTTTATTTATAATTATAGATTCAAGAAATTATGTAAGTTTACTAGAAAAACATATATCTTAATATGTTTACGAAACTATAAAATTTCTATCAAGGTGGCTTCTATCGATATTAATTTACTTTCAATATGCAATGGATATTGAACGACTTCAGATACAAATTGGTACGCGTCAGCAGCACTCGTTTCCTTAAAATGAAGTTTCTTGTGAGAAATTCTCGGAAATCGAAGATTTACATTTGATCAAACACAATTCGTTCGCGGACTTCACAACAGAACTTACGAACTCTATTATACACGAGTCAGAATCATTGTTGAGGTTGTAGTGGGAAAATACATCTGTAGCAGCCGCGTTTAGCCGTTTATTTGTCTTAATAATGTTTTAATTGTTTCTAGAGCACTCACTTTAAAGTTTTAATAGTTTTTATACCACACCCTCGACGGAAACTTAATTCATTTCGACTATTTGATCAGTATCTGGGCGGGTGTTTGTGTTTTTCGAAATAGTACCGACGGTAGTTCCGAACACATTATCAAGTATAGGTCGACGTCGTTAAGTGATTTTTGTTAGCTAAACAAAGCTATGTTCGATCAATAACCCATCATTTACATAATTCATTCGTTTAATATTCAAGTATTTCATAGCCCTGCGTATTACGGTAGACATATTAAAGAAGATTCATGACCCATTTTACTTATTCAGGTTTATTTAAAAAAAGTGAAGCCCCCACTACTTCAGCTCTGCGATGAATTACGAATATACGATGTATTGTGGCTTTTGCCGAGTTACGAAAATATTAATAGCTGCAAGCACATTCTTTTTATTCCTTAATGGGTAATGGCGATATTTAATGTATTTCAAGATGTTTCAAATTAAATGTTTAATGCAAGCACTCGTTAGATGTTAAGGCTAAGCAAAATACCCAAGAGACAATGATTAAAATAATTTATTCAGGTCCTGTCTATACGAACTCTATTTATTACTGGCGTGCGCTGTTTAAATATCAATTTGTATTAAAGTACCTAAATATTTCAAAGGAGTTAAAGTTAATAAACAAAATTAAGCAATAAAATATAGCGATATAAATGTATTATATTGGTCGAGTTCTGTATTGTAATGAGTACGTAAAATGTCTATGTGGTTTCGTAGAGTTCGCGGTATATCTGATATTAACTAACTTCGAATCCCCGCAAAAGATTTAAGCTCGGGTTCAAAACTTTCTGCAAAGAGATTTGAGGTCTATCGTATCGAAAGGGCAAATCACGTATTTCAAATTGCTGGAATACCCGCCCAGCAGCCGAGTACCGGTTGTTATTACGTTCTTGTTTACTGTACAAACGATTTTAAACATTAATCAACTGTACTGCTATAATGCTGAGACTTGGAGTTATTAAAAGTAATAATAGATTTCCAATAATACAGCTTGTAGTTTGATCGATGAAGTAAAACATGATTGACTAACAAAGTACAAAAAGTCAGTTATCGAGAAGACGTTGATTGAACGACCGTGGAACTTGGATGAAATTGTCTGAAAAGAAATTTGAACTTTAGGTAAAAAGATAATTTGCGGTGAATATTTTTTTGCACTTTAATTTTCCAAGAAATTACGTGAAAGCGCTGATTCGTAATATTAATCTAAATCAGTAGGTGGGAGCACACCTGAGTGTTAGATATTCAAGAAAGCTTTTTCTTTTATGTACCAACTCAATATTAAGATTATTGACTTACACAGCAATCTTACAATGCTGAGTGAGCTCTTATTGAGTTCTAAAAGCTTTGATCCAAGGTTAAAACACTCTTAACTTGTAGTCGGTTGAGTTTAATCTCGTTTTAGAGCAGAGGATTTTAACTTAACGAGTCGACTTTATTCATAGTTCTTATTCTTCAGACAAAATGTATCATAACAAGTGAATGAAAATATGTAATATATTTTACCTTCAATCTGCATATAAGTTCATACAATGTTAACCATCTCCTTTCAGAGAACACTTACTCTATTCAGTAGTAGCGCAGGAACGCAAGCTCCATATAAAACGTGGACCATTTTAATGCCATTGTTATAGTTTGCAAGTGGAGTCATAACAGATGATCCCGATTTTATTGCAGTTCTGAATACTATGCTCTACCTTTTTACACGTACCTGTAAATCTGCTGGTTATTAGATGCTTGTGTGCTAGCCTACATTGTATACAGACAGCTTTTTGCTTAATATTGGACATTTGACGTTTTAGAGTTGTTACGAAATTAATATCAAATGATTAATGATTCTTATATAAAGGTTCTACGTTGTAAGTAATTAGATTTACGGGTTTCGAAGTCCGGTAAAGATCAACCCATCACTGCGTACAGCAACTGAGATTAATTGATTCTGAATTGATGTAGGGTTTCTTGTAATAATAACGCCTGCTTTTACATAATCGCAAATAGCATTCCTTTGATTGTTTTGTTATATAGCCAGCAGCCACATACATTTTCGTTAGTCTAACATTAGTGTAATAATGTTAAAAATCCTAAAAGTAAAGGAAAAAATATCTGAAAAGTTCGCGCCAAAAAGGGGACGAGTTATGTGACGGCCTGAATTCCTTTTACACTTACGTTAATATGTAGTAAAATGGAGAAAAGAAAACGAATACAGGAAGATAATCAGAAACAGGTGTCAAACCATCCTTTTATATTGGCCCCGACCGCGCTCGCCAACGGGTAGTCGTAAAAACTTACCACTTCATCGAGTGGCTTTCATGAATCGGGTTTGAATCGGACGAGCTCGGCGCGCTTCGTGCCGCCTCGGGCCCTTTGGGCGGGCGGAAATTCAGTCTTCGAACATAACGGCGCAGGGTACTCGTGTCTCTGTCGTGCAACAAATTTTAGTTAACATCGTTAAATAAACAATTATTGTTGTTACTTAAAATCGTAAGGAAGGTGACGGAAAGTATATGAAAAACTTAAAAATATTTTTTTAACTTTAGTTGCCTCGTGTGGATTGTGTTTGAAGTTATTTTTTACAAGTGCAATTGGATTGTGAACAAAATTGACTTAAGTACGTCGGGAATGATGTTAAGGCGGCCTACTAAAAGTATGACATTTATTAAGGTGAGAATAAGGTTTCGGAATTAAATTATTTTATTATAGCGACGTTCTTTAACATACTTTCTTTATGTTTGGAACATTATTACTTTGATTTATATACTTGAGTGGTTGGAAAAATATGAAAAATAAAAACGAATTCAAAAGTGATGAAAAGTGTTCCTTTATAGAAATTCGACACATTATTAATTTGGATGACAACAACAAGACTGATATAAAAGTTCTACAGATTGTAGAAATAATATTCTATACAATTATCGAGCGGCACTAGTACTTTTAACTCTGTTCTTCGACGATTTTCTTTCTTAATTAGTAGAGTCGTATAGCCGTATGTTTTAATTGAGAACGTAAAATATATTTAGAAAAAAGAGTTTGGTAGAGTCACAAAACTTCCTTTAATTATACGGCCTGGAGTATATTTTTGCATCTTTTGACCGTGTTTATATTGTGCTCTGCAAAAGAATACTACACAATGGCTATTTAATTAGCTACAGGCCAGAATAAAGGGGACCCGTCTGCTTATATTTTATTTGCAAGGTGGGTCTTACACAATTCGCTGGTATGTTGTTCATTAATCAACACAAGCGTTTTGTAAAGAAACAAAAATGCTGAAGCATGTAGGTCAAATTGAATTAGAGAGAAATAATATAAATCTCATTAGTAACATTTTTTAAACATTTAAAAAGTCTTTGTGTTGGTCGAAATCTTCGTACAATTTAGCGAAATGGTCTCGAATTTTGACGTTCCGTAATCATTAGCGTCAGTAAGTTGTTTAACAACTGCCATAATTCAGCATTTATCATCAATCTTCGGTTTTTCGAACTCGTCATAATTTAGCTATGGGCTTAACTTTACTCTAACATTTTTGTATTATTGGTGGATAGGAACATTTTGTTATTTTGAAATAACGGTTCACAGTGTAAGTTTTCTCTGCACTTCAAACAAATTTAGGTTAATTAGAAGTCTTACGACAATCATAAAATGCGAAAAATAAAATTTCGTATAAAAATGCTCATTGCATATTCGTGTTTTACTGCTAAGTTTACTTGGTAACTGAAATTGCTAGGTTATAGCAATAATCGTTTGTGTAGAGATATGCCTTTATTGCTCATACTTTTTTAATACACCGTGTTCAAACCTCGAGGAGTAGGAACGGTGCAGCGTGCTGCTTTTAATATATACGAGGTGCGAATTCCTTCACAATTTTAATATTAACAGACATGACACCTTAAACTTAAATATGTTAACTCCTTTTATTTCCTTATCTTGTTTGACATTCGGTCTTTATAATGTTTTACAATGTAACCTATTAATGAGATTATATTTTATAGTTTGGCACATAAAATGGATACTGTATATATTTTTTTGTTTGAACATATGCAATCGTCATAAAAGTTTAGATACGAGTTTAGTTGATGATAAAATGCATAGTCACGTACGGAGCTGCCATGATTTTAGTCAGTTAAACGAGTAGGAAAATAATACATGTGAATAATAAATAGGTCAAACCGAGTGGAGCTATTGTTGACATTACTATTGACGCATTTTGGAAATGAACATAACATTTATATCATTATAACTAATCGAGAGCGATATGAATATAAATAATGTCTGTGGTCCTCGTCTATTCAGTTTTATAATTATTTAGTGGTTTCATTATTTAGTGAGCAAATTAATAATAAAATCGTTTTGAACGAACCATGCAGTTGAAATAAATGATAGCACGTTGCGATTGGGGACGGTATCGTGAATAATACACAAAGTACTTTTTGAAACGGCTTCAATTACAAGAGATCGTCTTCTTGGTACTCAAAACGGTTGAATGTTAGTGAGTGGGGTTCACTGGTATCATAAAACTGGACAGTTTATGACTCTGGCGAGCGGCTGCGGGTTTGCATACCATGCATTTTTACTACTATTGAAGTTATACAAGTAACCGCTTTTATAAAAGCCTTAAAAAAGAGAATGCCACATTGCAAATGAGCGCGACAGAAAAACATCGCATTGTAAATGAGTGTTTGCGAACACGGACAGAAATAATTTCATGCTCGATTTAAAGTAACTGATTTTAATTGAATTTACAGATGGAAATGTGTGTCTCATGTACACAAGAGAAACGGTTCTCTCGGTATTCATATTTAAGTATTCTATTTCCTTTGTGAGCGTTAAAAACAGTGAATATTTCATTTAATTTTATACTCGTAGAAATAATCCTTCATTCCGCAAAAATGAACGTGAACGACACAAAATTATCGGTGTTGCTACATTACGAGTGCGTAAAAATAAAACACGATTAATAAACCCATCTTGCGCCGACAATAACACAATGGTAGGTATTACAACGAATTCGTCATTCGTAAATTATTGCCGTCAGAAGCACAATAGGCAATCGTTACTTACGTACCACGTCGACGTGTCAGGGTTCGTCCCTTCAATTATATCCGCGGCCTGTATTTATCGGCACGATTTATTTATCGAATTACGGCGCGACTACTATTTAATTAACGTGCGACAAATTTAGTAAATTGCTTGAATTAATATTTACAAACCGGAATGGGAACGAGATAAAGTTTGGTAACTAGCTACTGCCGGCCATTGTGCTAACTGTTTGATTGTGTTCTCCTGGCTCGTTTTATTGCAAAACGTTTTGTTTTGACGTCCTTTAGGTGAAGCTGTTTCCAGGTACGCCATTATTGCCAGCGATGAATTGTGTCAGCTACAAACTCAGGAATGTACAAATTAATATTGATTGAGATAGATTCATTAGAATTTGCAGAGTTCTAGATTATTCTACGAATTCTAGATTTTTCTAATATTTATTAAAAAATGAACGCAAATGGCCATTGTTGGTAGGGATGGCCTTTTTTAACTAAGAACTGTGAACATTTTAATTATCATTTACTAAAACTATAGGTTCTCGTAGTAATTCAACGGTATTCACTCATAATATGTAATCACTTAAAATTAGAAAAAAGACGAATGAGAGGTCTTGAATAAAACCCATATTTTTTTAATTTAAAACATTAATATGCATATTTTTTCTATTCTACTTTTTAATTAAAGTAAATACTTTTTGTAGCGCGAAAAACTATTACTATCGTCTAACAACACCCCGCTATCGAGATATTTTGTACGAAAATCGGCCACCGTTAATACTATTTTTTGCAGTACATTTTAATGTCAAACACCCTACACTCGATGTAGTGGGACAAGAGTTTTAGTAGAGAGACCGACTGTAGAGAATCTCGCTGCAGATCGTTTCATGTATTTGTTACTTAACATAATTTGACAGAAATAAATAGCTCATTCCACTCAGGTTTACTTTCATAAAGTGTATATAAATGTATATAATTTCTTATTGTTGTCTCAGTGCTAGTAGGCTGTATCTCAATGTCAGTGTTTGTTGTCGCATGATGGGCGCTCGACTGACAGCCAGACATTTCTCATATGTCCCTTTATAGCTCCATAAATATTGCTTGAGGATTTCATGTTTCTTTAAACAATGCTTACTAGTTTTAGTATCCTTTGACGAGAGGGGTTTTATGTGAATTCTTAAAAGTCATAAACGCGGTGAATAGTTTTTTTTAGATGTGATTGATTTTACATTTATCTATTATTTAATTCAATATCATTTGTAAACTGAAATGCAATCAATAAATTAATGATAATGTACCAGTTTGGCTAATATAAATAATAACTGATATTTTACAATACTTTAAGTATTTAACACACCGAGTTTCTAAATTACACTTAATTACAATCTGAAACATAAAGCAGGAGTTTTTTCGACAAAAATAAGCAGTTATTTTTTTAATATAGAAGGATCTCTGTAGTTTATTTATTTAGGCGCCTATTCTGGAGTTTCCCAAGTTCAATGCATTTATTTTATAGCGTAACTCAACCGACTTTGCAATACTGTAGCCATAGTAACCGATAAGTAACCTTAGATTGCCATGGTAACAACGTCGGGTAACGGGTAACGACCTATAAAATGGGCACGGTTTTTTTCAATTTATGATAAAATATTAAATTAAATGTAAAATCCGTGCCTTTTTGATGGGAAGCATTATAAAATTGGTTGATAGGAAGAATTTCGTTTCTTTTTTTTATATACGTTCATTTACGGGGAAAGTTCTCCTTCACAAGTCTGTATCTTCGGCCCTTTCGTACCAATCAGCCAGTTAGGTGTCTGAGTTGTCAATACAATAGTTTTCTTTTTTTTTTACTCAAGTGAGATAATTTTTAGCAGTAAAACAAAGTTGCCAATTATTTTGTGCCCTAAATATGTTAACAGAAATTACGCACGACTATTTATATTTATTAATAAAGCTATCAAATGGTTTTTTTAAGAGTTTACCATTTAATGTTTGTAACATTTTTACCGACTCTAATAATTAATTTTGTGAATACATTTTTAAAACAATATTTTTGATATTTTTTTCTTAAAACCCAGATTAAAAGTCGAAAATGTATCAAGAAGTTCCTTGCATTGGTTATGGTAACTGCAACTGCAACATATTTGTTTATATTTATTGATTTATTAACTTCATATACAAAAGTTGTATAATCTCTCTATCTATTTATAAAATAGAATACATTATTATAGAATCGGTGTATAGCTTCAGGCAAAATCGAGTTATCTAATTTGTTACCGTTTACATTTGATTTCACCAAAATTGGCCATCGGCAAGTGGGTCAATCGAACGAGAACAATATGAGTCCGGACTTTGCTGCACAGAAACTATTCACGTGATAAACTTCATTAATTTATAGAGTTTAAAATGCAGCCTTTTATATTTAGGAGCTATACATACATGTATACAATCAGATCTTCTTCGATAGACAGAGATCTGAGAGAAAAATGAATTGCTAAGTGTATTGCTAAGCGTAAATCTCGAGAGCAGCTGAACCGATTTCGCAAATTCTGTTTTTGTACTATTCCTTGAAGAAAGAAGAAGAAGAAAGTAAAATTTAGAAAATGCAACAAGAACTTAAATAAAGAAAAAAACAATCTATTGTTAGGCGATACGAAGTTCATCGGGTCAGCTAGTTATTCATATATTTAAATACTATCAAAAGGATACCTCTTGTAGCTATCACTTTGTTTTACACGCAAGGCCCGTGGTAAGAATAAATAACCGTTGTTTTGCTGAGCACTTTGCACACATATCAAAGACAGACAAACAATTCTTCGTGGATTACACAAAGTGCTATTTCGACTGAGGATCCAACGGCATACGGTCGTGTCGGTCGTACCATATACTGTGGCCAGGTGACCACTTCGGCTGTGCACCACACGTGTAGTCAAAGTGCAGTTTTACGACAGTCACGAGTAGTGTACGGAACCTGCTCTTTACCGAACGGAGAAGTCCCCTCTCAATTTGCTATAAAAGTCCGTGACGGTTGCTTAACCTTGTCGATCGATCAGTGCTGTTGCCACTTAACGACGCCCCATGAAGCAACTTACGTTTTAATACTGCATTAGAAATTGTGAACCACCGTCTAAGTTTAGAAGGAAATTCAATAAACGCGAGAAGTAAAAATAAATCCGTTTTAAAATTATATGAAATACTTTTGAAGCGAACACGAAATAGTTGTGAATCGAGGTATTCCGAGTAACTAGTTTGAAAATAGCCTAAAGTGGAATAGCTAGTTATCTGCCGGCACTTGGCCAGTTCGTTAGCCACTAAGGGGATTACCGCCGCCGCCCTGTACTCGACTCGACACGCATGACATGTTAGCACATACATTTATGTACCTACCGCGTTGCACTATTGTGGAAAAAACAATTCAAATACTGTCCTGTTAAATATTTTACGAACATTCAGTTGTACTGTTGTCATGTTATTTATGTCAATGGTACGTATTGGTTTAGTACAAAATGTTTATGTCGCATGTTGGGAGATACTCGTGAAAACAATCGTATTCACCTGCCGACGTTTTGAACAACATGACTTTTTTATTGGCAAATCGTCCAAAATCATTTGGAGAGTTTGGAACATGTTTCACTGAACGGTATAAACGAACGCACATACAGCCATAAATGGCTTCTCGTGCGAGGTGTATTTGTTAATGAGGATAACTATTATACACAGTATAAAACCCTGATATGACTACGATTGTGACGAAAATAACAACGAATATTGAGAAGTAGTTTACGTGAAGCTGCTATTTTTGTTCAAGACAATATCTGTGTTGAGAATAGCTGCAACGTAGACAATGCTACATCAACATAGTACTTTAGTTTCAGCTACTACAGATCGGATAGTATTCGTTCACGTGCCAACAATGTCGTTTCAGCGACGATTTCGGTCTGTACAATGTTCGACTTTCGGTCTAAACTGGAACACTCAAACAGCTGTTATCTTAGAGCTGTATCGTAATTGTTCTATATCGTTCAATCACATGCTAAGCTTGCCCCACTCGATATGAATAGATGGCCTTTCCAACTTTGAATAGATGACTGATTACAATCGTGGCCCTTTTTGCTTTTATATGACGTTAGGCTAAGCCCAAGGCCGGGTGAATAAAAGTAAAGAACTACCTAAGTCTCTGATGCTCGCACTTCTTCACGGTAGTGAATAATATGTTAGTTTATTCTGTAATATTATATTTACTGTCATTGTTACCTTGAGAAGACGAATGCGTCCAATGAAATAGGGGGCGAGCCTATTGCCGTTTAATGAGTTTGATGCCAAACGTTGCCAACAGAAACGCATTGGCATATACTAAAGTAAAAATAATCACTAAGTATACTTACATAAGGAAATATTTAATACTAAGAACCTACTTTGACTGCCAGTTGTCTACGTCGTAGCTGCATAATTAGCCTGGTATAGTAATTTATTCTAAAACTCTTGGCTCTGAGGTCTAATCTAAGGAAATTACTCGAAAGTTTGAATGTCATAAACTTACTATGAGTAAAATGTGGGATGAGATTATTTCATTCTTCAATTCCTTAAGCACCCAAGTGCGGTTTGTACGGCTCAAGTTATGTACTCAAAGTAGGGATTACATAGGAGGAAAATGACGAAGGTTTTTAATTAAGAATAACGATTTTAGTGTGTTTTTAGTATCGTCCAAGTTTGGTGGCAGTTGATGGTAATATTTTTATCATTTCTTCATATAATATACTAGCTGACCCGCGCAACTTCGCTTGCGTCACATAAGAGAGAATGGGTCAAAATTTACCCCGTTTTTGTAACATTTTTTACTGCTGCTCTGCTCCTATTGGTCGTAGCGTGATGATATATAGCCTATAACCTTCCTCGATAAATGGGCTATCTAACACTGAAAGATTTTCTCTAATCGGACCCGTAGTTCCTGAGATTAGCGCGTTCAAACAAACAAACAAACAAACAAACAAACAAACAAACAAACAAACAAACAAACTTTTCAGCTTTATAATATTAGTATAGATTAATAAGTAAAAAAGTAGGTACTTATTTCAATATATTAATTGTCAAAGTACGCTACTAATTATATTGGGTTTATAAAAGACCTTTTTATTTTTATTAAACCGTCTAATTCACTTCAGAAATGTTTCCGTATGACGCATATGGTGTACGTGTCTAACTCTCATGTGATATTGCGAAAGTTACGACTCCTATAGTGTTGGAGCGCGTTGTAACATAGGTGTAATTGTGACTAGTGTACACGATTACGCTTGTAGTGACAGCGGTGTTCTGGTTTTGTCTGCCCACGCCCTTACAACAGTTTACTTACCTTCTGTTTTAAGCACTAAAATGTAAAATAAAAGACTTTTTAGTCACAGGGATTGCAATCCTGCAAAGTGAAACGACGTTCCCGCGAGATCCGGCACATTAACAATACGGGACTCGTGCAACTCCTACCATGTCACAAAGAGCAGACGCTACAATTAATTAATTAATATCTAACTGAGATAGTTTCCTTACTTTATAATTTGATTAAACTTTAATTATTAGATTATTTCTGTTTAGTAATTTAGCTGCCTCTGTTTCCTCTAGTTGGGAAGCGAAACTCCGCGTGGTCGAAAACTATTCTGAAATGTAGTGAGCATTTGATACGTGACAATGTAGCGCGCTACAATTACCTAGTTTCAGTCGTCAACAACATCGACTACAGCTAATTGATTTCTCTCCTTAATTAAGTAGTCACTCCACTGACGACCGTCTTCTGTAATCTAATTACAGATACTTTCCTCAATTTTAATATTGTCATCATCTCGAAAATTAATGGATCTTAAGAAAATTACCGTTTCAAGTATACTGAGAGGGATCGCTCCCCATCTCTCTGTAGTTGCCGGAATTATAAATGTCTCGTTCGCTTTTTCTAGTTACTTGTAATTTGTTTAATATTTGCCTAGTTAGATTTTATAAACTTTCGTTTTTAAATTGTAATTAGTGTCTTAATTGGACTTGAAATACAATTCTGACGAGGGACTTATTTATAGACTTGGTAACTTTGAAATGTCATTGTTTGCGACGTTTTAGGGTTGCTTTGAACGAAATTAATAATGTAAAATACGGATAGTTATCACCTGCCCGGCGTCGTTTAGTGGGGCGTGTGGGCTGGTATTATCGTGGGGATAGACAGGCTATATTTTTTCAATTTCATCCCATCCGTCTTACAGCAGTCATCCTAAAACCTAGTACGGTAAAGTCACGTAACATCCATCTGGGAGAAGTAAGAATTGTTAGCTCATAACAAAACAAAATTATTAATGCGGTTGACCGTTTACATTTTGTATGACATCGACTCGGTTATATCGTTGCAACATATTTGTCTGCGGTAAAATGAAAGATAACAGAATAAAATGTTTATTTTGTTATTATACAAGATCGGTACGATAGCACTTAGTGTTTTATTTATGATCAAGTACAGAAGGCACGTGTAGAATATTTTTGGTTTTTGGTTAAACAATGTCCATTTAATGACTATTATTAAAGGGATATACGTTATTTAAAAATACTGTTATGTGAATAGAACCTTCGTCGTAAATACTTATTATTATTAGTTAGTAAATGGTAGTGTTTTATGATAGTTTGTATTAGTGGTAAAATAATAAATGATACTGGCTGACATCAAGACGGATAACTAAAGCGGGCACGGAATCCATATAAAAAGTGTCAAGATTACAATTCTACTTATGATATGAACCGGCAACTGATTTTAAAGGCCGTTTTCAATGAAATGCACTTACTACAGTTGAGTTTCTTTAAAAATATATTGCAGTCTAGCAAATAAAGTATCCCTACTAATATTATAACATGCGAAAGTAGCTCTATCTGCCTCTTCTTTATGGATAAGCCACTGCACCGATTTAGATATTTACAAATGTAGTTTAAGACCCGATAAATTACTTATAATATTTTTTTATCGGAAATTCTACGGAAACTATACGGGTAATAAGCTATTTAACTTAGGTCCACGCGAACGGAATCCACGGCAAGAGATAATACCGAATAAGTAACCATACCATTTTTAAGTATATTGTATAGTTAAAAATGGATTTTCAAAGCTCTTTTTATTATTTGATTCGTAAGTTGTTAATTGTATGGCAAACATATTTCTTATTTGTATTCTGTAATCTGTGTTTCTATATGAAAGGCAGAGTAATTCAATGTATCACTATACGTCATCAAAGTCTTTTAGCTCAAAGCGGTAGGTTCGCTTCAATTTAGCTCACAACTTAAAAGGTGAAAGCTGTGTCATATGAAATTAGGTCTAGCTTGAAGTATGAATATATTTTAACTAGAGAGAGCTTAAGATACTGTTTTCAAGTAAGCTTACATTGTGTAATATGAATTTATCTATTAACCATCTTTTATTTGAATAAACCAAATTCTGTCTGATATTGCCTCGTGTATTAAACGCATATCAAACATTTTCACATGACATACGAAACAATGCTATTCGATGTTCAATCTAACAAAACGTGACGTATTAAAAAAACATTGTATTGAAGTTTTCTAAATAATCTCTATAGCCTCAAAGCCAATTTTGCAAATACAAATATCATTTTTATTAATAACGATATCAATAACCGGAAGTACGGTAGTCGAGTTATAAGCGACGAGGCACGGAAGTGTTCATCACTAAACTATATGCACACGCGACAGAGCCCCAATTACCGTATTCGCTGTTCTGAATGTGACACAGAAAGAGTCTACCTCCATTTACAGAGCTGAGTTCCGGTTTCCACTGGATTTTTTCTAACGGAAAACCCAATTACACCTTTGTCTAACCCGGCAACTGAACCTCGGGAACGTTTGCGAGCGGGATTGGTAGCCACTATCAATAAAGTTTTTTGTAGAACTAGTTTAAAAATACATTTTTGCGAAGTATAAAGCCTATGGATGCGACCGACGCGTCGTACAAATAAATATCTATTTTTTACTACCAAAAATCATGGCGAATTTAGATAAAACCACTATTCGATATTACTAGGAAAAATTGCTATTGGATTTTTGGACCAACGTCTGGTTTAAGCATTGAAGTATAAATGTGAAAGCAATTTACATTTGAGTGACGATAATATAAACAGTAACCTAATTGTAATATGCGATATTCATGCCCGTTACTGTAATAACAATTTTAGAAAACGTCTGATAAATTTGGGTAAATGATTGTCATCTTTCAACCTATAACGGATATACAATATAAGATAGTGCTGATTTGCGTGAGAATTTTGTTTATAAAACGTCTATTCGTGGCATATTGTAGTTATCAAGTTTTTATCTACATCGTCCCCATCTGGCGCTACAAATGACGGCGGCCATCATTCGACCACTTTATACTTCGAGAACTAATAACAATAACGATAACACTAACTTTGTTGTTGAGCTCTGATAAAAATGAGAAAATTATATTAACGGATCGTTACGTAAACTAAAACTTCCGTCTAATTGGTTTGTTAACTGAGTGAAACGATCAAATATTAATTGAAACAGTTTTAACTCTCGTTCACTCAGCGAGGAAATAGTTTTAAATTTATGTAAAGCTTTGAATATTTTTTAAATGTGTCGCCGCTATTGTATCTTTTGTTGTGCAAACAGCGGTACTTAATCGAATGTCACTCATCGTAGTGAATGCTTGTCACTCGGTGTATCGATGTTGCGTTGTAATTCAGATCGGTATGACAGCCAACACCTATTGTTTAGGACTGCTAAAAGCTGGTGGATTTCCCACGGTATTCGGCAATAAAGCTAACGTAAGGCGCAACGTCCAGTTGTATATTTAAACAAGCAACTATGACCCCGATATGATACGTGGATCTGAAATAGACACGTAGTTCAATACTAAATGTTGTACACAACATAATAAATAACGACGAGTTTCTGGCAATTGGTTTTTGCAATTAAAGTATACAATAAAAAACCTCGGCTATCGTGTTTCGCTGTTTGTCCAGTATTTTGGCGATTATCCCTCAATGTATCATGTTCTCAGCCGTTTAGCTGTGGCTATACATCAAAGCCTAAATATGTCATCCGCTAAAGCATCACAACAAAGGCTATTGTGTGAACAAAGCCATTAGGATCGTCGTAACGCATGACAGATGTATTGGTGATTGCAGTAAGTTGATTACAATTCAAGGTTCTCCTCCCTCTCAGCACTCAAGAGGATGAAGCGATCTAGTTAGTTCTATTATTGGGTTAGAGTTAACACACTAGGCAAAGCAATTAGGTGGTGGTGGCGTCGTTAATATGACGATGTTACAGTTTACTATACATTTACCCGCTAACGTTTGTGTTTGGAGAATTATCAATTATCTCGTTACTCCAAACTAGGTATTGCTTACAAAGATTATTGGAAAAATAATGTCCATTCAGCGGTTATCCGTACAATGGACATATTTACACAATAATTGGCTATATAGTATATAATTTATCATCGTGTCTAATTCATTTAAATTATTTCACCAATTTAGGCATTAAAGTTGTATAAAACAGACAACCCGTGTTAGATTCACGTTCCAAATCTCAGCTTGGATTATAATATTCAACCGTGTCCAAATGTTAAAGAATCATTCACAACGTTCAGCTGTGTCTTGAACATAATATGAAACAAGCGTTCTCAGTGGGCTTTACTATGACAGAAACAACTGTTTAGATAGGACAAAAGCTCTAACTGGGCCACTTACGTCGCTCGTGCTGTTCTACTTACAGCTGTGTACGTTTCTCAGGGCTGCCAGATTTACCTTCTTCACCTCGAGTGAACTCCCAACACGACGGATAAAATCTAAAGATGCTAAAGTATTTTTCAATATTTAAAGACTTAGAAAACCTTTTTCGGATTTGAAATATACCTCAAGTACTCTCAAGTAAGTAGTAGTTGACGTAGAGCTTATAAAAGGCTTCTATTTTACACTAAAAAGACTGAGAAGTTTCTTATTTTTAAAATATGTCAAGAAATTCATATATTTTTATCCAGGCAGACGTTACTCGCGTGACCGGAACGGTTTGAAAATTCTCCTATATGTATGCAAGCATGTGGTGGAACCATAAAACTTAATGTTATTTATTTACACCGCGAACGCTCCGATGTGGAAATCTATAGCAGATATGGACTGTAAAACGTATCAGATGTACCTATTTCTTATAAATTTTATTATTGAGGAAATGCAGGAACTATGCTTGATTTCGGTATCCTTTTAATAAAAATAAGGTAAGAAGAAAAGCATAATGTCCACAGCTTGTACGGTAAAAAATAAATTCAGCCATCTTTCCCATATTCGGAAAATCATTAGTGTTGGTTGAAGGCAAATTACTTGGGTTCCATCTTTCAGTCAGTGGTGTGGGAAATAAAAGTTCTCACCACTGACCTATCACAGTAGTATTAAAAAAAATTTCACGGCGACACGTTACGGTACCTGAATTTTGACAGAATCATAAACTATATCCCGGGATATATAGGTGACTTTTTTGTATAAAAAAAACCACGCGGGTGAAGCAGAAGCTAGAAATAAAAATCCAATACAAACTCTCTTTGTCTGTAGGTTACGTTTTCAAGACTCAACTGGTACACAGATTCAGATAACATTTAGCGATAGTCTTTTACTAACTTCAAAAAAGAGCCGTTTGTCGTAATTTTTTATTTGGTGAACGATTCAAATGTTTTTTTTGAAAGGTACACTACCTAACAAAAAACCATTCCCATATATGTACTCCTTTTTAAATTTTACCGAGATTTGATTAGAGAGAAGTTCTTGAGATAAGTATAGGTATAATTTCAAATTCATATCTTCGTATAGATTGATGATATGGTTGTTTGGTACGTGATGCTAATAAAATGACATTTCACTTAGAAACAATTCTCTTCTGTAAGAATCATAAGCTAGTATTAATGCAATATTAAATCGTTTATTGTTACATATCGTAGATTTCGTGCTACAGTTTAACGTGTCCGGTAAAGGGAAGTAAACTGTATGAACCCGTAGACAATAAATACTACTGTTTATGTCTCCAACTCGAGTAAACAATACACCCACCTGTGAACAGTAAGTTAGCTCGCAAATATTGGGTTAGCTTTCAAAATGTCCATACATATAAATCTGTAATTCGGTCAAAATCGTATATTTGTAGATACAAATATACTATAAACATAGAGTTTCTATGATTTAGATATGTGTTTACATGGTATAAATGACTAGAGATACTTATATATAGATAGATAGATAGAGAAAATATTGAGCTAATTGTCAATCTATGTGAAGAAACAAAGGAAAATCAGTGTTGCAGTTCCAAAAACTTGGGTAATTGAAGAACAAGTAAAACCTAAAACCTACACACTAATTTGAAGTGAGTATCTAGCTTAACTCACCATTTATAGTCAAAGAAAACATACAAATCTATACCTATAATATCACGCCAGTTACACATAAAGGTGTAGGCAGACGTGTATGGAATAATCCCATTCTACCAACCATAATTTTAGTCCCATGTAAACGAGACGGCGCTATCATCAAATGAAACATTAACAAAAATTCTACACAAACACAGTAAAAGAATTCAACACATACATTTAATAAAGATATGAACCATAACACGAGTTAACGTGTCAAGCAAATTCCACGTAAAGGCGGCCGTTGTAGTAATTCCTGTAGAAATTAGGTTGTGAGTTGCTGTGACGGTCGTGCGTGACCAAGGCGACAGAATCTAAGTATTCATTGGTCACTGGTCACGCACGCCGCTACACTAATTTCGAATTCACATGAGCAATACATAAGTGAGGTTTATGCAAAAATAATTTCATGATTTTTGCTGCGATTAGCTTCGTTTATTTATTCTGTTTAACGCTTATTTTCTTATCTTTAGTAATAGATGGAGTTGTGGTAAAACATAAATTAAAAGCTTGGCTTATAGAATTACCTGGATAACATGATTTGGCGTGTTTAGGTTTTTATAAATATATTTTCTGAAACAATAAGCGTATTATCGTTAACAAAATTAATTTTACGTATATTTAAACAAAAGTTGGACTGGTTTCACAGGAACCTGCCAGTAAGTTGAATTGTAATAATGTTATTACAACTCGTATTTCCGTTTAAAAATTGACAGCAATATTTTGTAAAAAGGAAACATCATATCGGATCACTGATTCAAATCCCCGGTATTTGGTAGTTGTCTGCTTTCAACCGAGCACTTTTGTAGTTTTAAAATATCTGTTAGCGCAGAATTTCGTTGACCTGAATATAAAACGGCGAAACACCCATACGGATTATAGCTATGCTTTATGTATTTTTTTGCAGCTACTCTTAAAAATATCTTGCATTCTTACTCTTCTGATTTTTAATTTCAAACGTAAACAAAACTTTAGTTAGAAACTACAAAACGAAAGACGTAAAAATTTTTAGTCTTAATTCATAATATTCTTGAGTGCAAAAGAGTAAAAAAACCACTGCCTGAATTTGTTCCGTATTTACTGTAGCCCACAGCTTTCTTTGAAAGTGTACAGTATCGGTAAAATGTTGTCGTACGAGAATATAGAGGATAACAAGAAGCTTTATACAACATCTAACCAGTTTAAAGACTTAAATGTTTTATCTTTGCACGAAACAGAAATTCTTTTCGAAAAGAATTGTTATACTAAAATGATAAAAAGGCGTTCACGACACTGACTCTTTTAGGTAAGAACAGATGGATAGTACTAATTAGTTACATTATTTTAGTACAGAGCCCGGAATTGTCGATTGATCATTAAAAGAAGATAGACGTCGATTACTTTGGGATTTTGTTTCACAAATCTCAATGCGAATGTTATGTCGACAAGATTAAAGTAACTACAGACTTACAATACTTTGGTACATACATAGTGATTTACTACTCCAAAGATTTTTCCCAGAGCGGTCATAAAAGATGTAGTTCGTGGTCTCCAACAATTAAAGTTCAACAACAATACTCGGAGCTAACAATAAAAGCAAAGCAAAACGGCGGTACGATAAATTTATATTTACGACAGTTAAAATAGTTCAACGGATATGCCATAGTTTGATTTGTGCTTTCTTGTCAAGGGCTGGCATTGTTTCAAATATTGGAAAACGAATCACGTCCTCACTTCTGCGTGTGTAGAATTGTAATCTAGCGTTTTCAATATTTTTGTTGTAAAACGAATACCTATATATTGGCTATCGGCTATCGGATTGTTGGGGTATCCGCTTGTTTGTCCAATTAGACAACTTGTTATTTCTGATTGTTAGAGTATACATTTGATATAGTAATGTGTACCATTCTAAGCACCACACGTAAAATGAAACAAAAATTGACATATGTAGATTAGTGTGTTGACTGTGCCGTTAAGTTATTCGCACTCAATAAATAAATACAACAGTCTCTTTGAATCCTTTCAGATTTAATATTTATTGTTTCCGTCTTTACCTTACTTTACAAAGGCGAAGACTTATTAAATTATGCAATGTATTTGTTTTTAAGACATAGTTCTGATCAAATATTCACAAAGAATCCGGATTAAGAATTTGAAACAATTTTCTCGTTAAAGTAGGTTCATATTTTTTTAAAAGATTGTTATGTAAAATACTTGACACTCTGTCTCATTGTTGCGAGAGAAATCCTTTGGAAATTTGAATATTTTTGATGTTTTCTCGCACCTCCCTTCGTTTCTATGATTCTACTAAATTCTTAAAAAGTCACTTTTGTAAGACCGTTTTTCTCCGAATACTCATTGAATTAATACCGAGAGGTGTGAAAGCGTTTGCTTTATAAGCTCTTATTTATTTTATATTAAATTGGGTACCTACTATTCGTGATAAAATTATGAAGGAGGCCGGGAATGAATTAATCATGTCAAGTTACTCAAGAGGATCGCGTTTCTAACACTTACCTACAGAATAATAATGATCGGTACAAAATTTAAGCCAACAAATATTTTGTTGTAAGTTAAATGTCAAATTGATTGCACAATACGCGAAACTAAATAAAATATATCAATGTTCGTACTCGAGCTGTAGGTTTTATTGGCAAGTTGATTGAAATTGAATTTGCGGTGAACTTTTGATGCAGATTTCACATTCACGCGAAACATATATTTTTATAATTCTTTGTTACTGATGTATAGCGTGAATAGCTTTTACATGTAAGGATGAAATAACGGCAAAAAGATAGGTGACAGGAGTACAAGACAAGTAACAAAGGTGAACGTAGCAAAGAAATAGCTACGCCGTAGCACCTCTGCTACGAACCCTTCATCCATCATCTTTTATTTAAAACTTTTTAAAAGTATCATCGACGACCGAAGTGACCTTTTTAAAGCACGTCATCAATTTAACTGCTGCCTAAACTTATCCCAGTTAAAAGAAAAATAAAACGTAGCGGCAGGTTTTCTCGTAAAAATTATGAAAAAGTGATTGTGAAAAAGTTACAATATCAAAGCGGTTTCTATGATCTAGTTACTAAATTGTACAAAGTGTATAATACGAAGCGCATGGCACCAATTTAAAAGGAATTTCAGCAAAAGATTGCGTGGAAATTGGATTAAGTAACAAGCAACCTTTTGGGGTTTCAGCAAATCTCTTTGTAGTTTGTTAGTTGCGGGGAGCAGCCGCTGCGGTATACTTTTACTCTTATTGTGTTTGCTTACTGACTTTTTGGATATGCGCTTTTGAATCTTTAATATAATTGTATCTTGATTCTGTACCCGAGATATAGAACGATGTGGTTTGTTCTACAAACTTTTGTAATTATATTACAATTCGATCAATATAATACGTCATCGTTTTACAGTAGAGTGATTACGAAATAAACATTTCAATGTAGCCTGTGTCGGATTTGTACAGCGTTTGACATTTCGGCCCTGTTTTTGTTTGTTTGATTGTTTGTACTGCAGATTGTCGATAGTCATTCGATGTGAAATCCGTGATCCAGGTTCCTTTTCGCAGAAACCCAGTTCACAGAGGATTAACAGAATAGAGCTGTTGACCTGTTCGACGGTTTCAATTTGCCTACTGTTATTCCATCTGACATCTATCCATCACACATTTCTCAGGCCATCATTCTGATATGCTCCATGGTTTAACTTCTGTCAGATATTTCGGTATGGTTGTGATAAACTGGTACGCTAGATATAAGCTGAGATGAGAATTCGTACTGAAGTTACAAATGTGAAAGTCAGTTTGTTACACTAAAACCACTGAACCGCATTTGACAAAACTTAGCATGAAGATAGTTGGAAACATACAACCAAGTAACGGCTCCTCTTTCAAACCCTGAAGGTTTTTTTTACTTTCAAAATTACATGCGAGTGAAAACAACCGGGTCAGCTGGTATAAAGATATTTAAGTACTGGATCTTATACATTAAAATCCACTATCCAATTAGTTTGCTTATACTGTGCGTCAACCAAACGCGAATTAATACCTGTCCCCAACGTAAAAGCGGCAGATAAATAATGTTGTAACAAAAACAAACAGTTTCTTATAATTCTATTTCGGGTACCCGCGGTTTAAAGATGCACGCATGGTTAAATATGCAAACATATAACACAAAAGGTTTTGGTTCCTTTCTCGCATGTATCCAAGTTATTGGAAAAAGGAATATGTTTTGTGTTAAGGTAAACTGCTCGGAACTCGGTAGTATGTCAGCCACGTTTAGTCGGTATTCCGCGCTGTATTTACTAGTGTTTTATGCTCCACGATTTCTATTGAACCGGAAATATGACCTTGAGACACGACAAGGATTTTTTCTTGAACATAACAGTCATTTTAACCTGCACACTCCAGCTCTGTTCTACTTTATAAGTTGTTTTATATAGAACCGTCACAAATTATACGATATAATCTACTTCAAAAATCACTATCTATTAGCAAAATCGTTCAGTATATTTTAAATCTATCAGGAACAAACATACAGACGCGGTTATTGTTTAACGTTTATGTAGCAAATTGTGATTGTGTTTAAATACATTGAGGTCTTAATTGTGCCTTATAAATACGTAAATAAAAAAACATACATGTAAGTATCGTTTTTTGTAAGTTTCATTTAATTAATCCTTTATAATTTCAAGGTCCTCGGTCGACTTGCGTGTAATAATAATCCTATAACAACGACGGATAAAACGTTCAAACATGCTAAACGCAACTACCTTAATACATATTACATATAAACCAGTTTTCCAAAAAAAAAATGTGGATAGAAATAACGTTATGTTAAGAAACTCAGGCTTTATAAAAGGATTTTTAAATATTTGAATACTCTATAAAACTTCCTATACACACAATACATACCAGCGAAAAATGCGGATCAAATTGGCTAAAGGTGGGATAAATAATGGCCAGCAATACTTCTTCGGACAAGAGTTCATTAATTTGTGTGAAATTTTAATTGAATGTTAATGGTGGACATTCACTCTCAAAAACTGGTATTACTGTAAAACGGCGCTCATCAAATAAACTGCAGAATTCATTTATAAAATTCCCTCAGCCAAGTTCTCGTGAAGATGCGTCCTTTAAAACGCCATGAAATAATAAGCTTATACAAACATTAAAACCCCATTGAATTATTTATATAGACTTTTTCGTATTCTTTTCATCGTGAGATCGTTTGAAATGTTATTAAGTATGGTAATAAGGATTGTCAAAACGGTAATTTTATTCAGCAAGGGGTGATTATGCCTGGGTCCTTTAATAACCGCGAATTGTTACCCATGCTTTTGTTTAAGTCACGAAGTGCCAATTCAGTTTTCTTTTGCCTTTTCTCAACGTTTCGTAACGGCTGCTGTACCTATTTAACAATGTTTTGCTTTGATGATCTTCATTTGTGCAATTAAGGCGTGTACTTAATGATGTTACTTCCTATTAGTAAATCCAACCTTTGAAAAGAAATTATCTTTTCAGTTCAGTAGTCTGTTGACCTCCGTAGGGAATTAATACAGTGACGACCTTGACGCGGTCATCCATCCACGTAGAATATGTTATTCCAATGTCCTTTGTCGGTCAGTTACAATCACTTCGGTACATTTAAGTTTTATATACCCCAGTGTGTTCGATTTTTCGAAAGATTTCATTTAATCTTTAAGTTAGTAAAGAAAATATTAAGTTGCAAAAGTATTTTGTTAAAATAAATTTTCAATTGTTCTGTGAACAGAATCCAACTGTTTCAATAATCCTAATATTAAAAGTAGAAAACTAATAATAAACTCAAGAGTCGTGACAACTAGAGTGGCAATTTATATGAATGTTCATTCTGAAAGTAAATTTCCAGTAATTCACGCAATCTCTTTCAATTAGTTCATTCACGTTCCAATTATAAATCTGTTATGCAACGGTTCCACTTAATTTAAAACCAAATGGACGGTTCTATTGATTTGCAATAATTCGCGCGATTTCGACGTGTGTTTTTTAAAAGCATTTTTGTATCTAACCGACAAATCCCACCACTAGTTTGATTTTTCTGATTAATTTTATTTGCGATATAATCGAGTTATTAATAAAAGCTCATAAAATATACATATCTTCTATGAATTGCTCGAATAATCTTCTCAGATGGTAAAGAAGTACATAAACTATTTTACTCTGAGTGTAAGGGTCACTTGAGGCAATAAGGTCTCCCCAGAAGTACGTACCTGTCCTCCATTTGCGCTATTGCCATCTTTATATATTATTTTTATCATTTATTTAGATCTTTTTTATTACTTACCTGACGAAGTTGTAGGTGGTGCGTATATAATATTTTACTATTTTTGTAGACGAGTGACAGAAAATGTGACGGCTGTAAATGTATGCATTTGAGATGCATGTTATCAAATAAAAAGTTCATTTATTTGTGAGCAACCTTAAAGAAATATGATTTTACTGTCTTAATAAATATATGTTGTTATTTTACTTCTGACTGTATACTAGCAAAATCCCTATCGTAATAGTTTTTCCGCTAACGTTATTTACATGAATGTTTTCAAAGATGTTATCGCGGTTTTTATTTTTTACATTTCCCGACGTTTGGTACCCTTTCAGCGTTCATAGTCCCCCCGCGACCATCAACATTGAGACGTAAAAGTGGTTTTATTACCAAAACTATTCCGAACGTATCATAACTATTTATCTTAAATATAGTTTCAACTTTGCGTAGAGATTTCAACGTAAATAGAAATGTATCGGGAAAATACAATGACAAGGCGGACAAAAACAAAAAAGGGATTTATTCGTTTTTGTAAAATCTATTCCAACTAAAGTGTTCTAACCAAACCAAATATTCAATTTGTTTCGGAAGCGTGACAACACAGTAACAATAAAAACAGAGCAAGCGAATTTATTCAACATTTATCGTTGGGAATATTATTTTCTATCCATTTCGTATCGTTTATGGCCGTGGCGGTCGCGAGAATGTTCAACTGTCTCATATGGCCAGACATACAGTGACCGCGAACATTGTAAATGGCTCAAAAAGCTTCCGTAATAATAAAATTAAAAGTATAAAACGATTTAATGATTCGTAAGACCAGTCGTAATGCCATTTTATTTTACGTAGTAAGTAGATAAGTACATTAATAAAAACGATCCGCGATAAAATATTTTTACTGTAATTAAGTCAAAGTGTTATTAGGTAGTAATAGATTGCAGCGATATTTGCAAAATAATACGTTATTATCGTCGTAGTTTTTTATTACCCCACATTCAAATTATTAGACAATCTAAAAGTTACGAAATAGAAGTTCGTTGCGTGCAAACACTACGGCTGTTTTGTTTCATTTGAAATGTAATATCATATTATCTTCACCCCTATTAGTAATCTATTATATTTGCAATGAGCGATTAATTTATTTCGTAAAATTTAATTTTGGAGTGCGAACATTTGAGCTAAAATTAAATGAACGCTTTTACACGTCCGTGATGAAATCAAGAAAATTTTAACAATATTTTATGGTAAAACGTTTCACTTGATACTGTAAAATTAACGCTGTTCCGTTTACCAAAGAGCTCGGCTTATAAGTATCTATTTCAATCTTGAGGGCGAAACTGAGAACGCTTTAAAACTTAGCTACTCCCATTCTATAGACTCGCTCGTTTTGATATCATTCTGTGTACCTTCCCCGTCAGCTTTTATAAAAATGTAGATACTTATTGAAAATATTCCTAATGGCTTCTCGTTTTTTCATTTTAAGAGATTATATTGCAAATGATTTTACAATTACTTTTTCGAGACCTTTCCCTTAACGTGGCATGTTTTGTATAAACAATTGAAGGTATACTTGCTTTCGCCATATCGTACTCGCCTCAAATAATATTGTAAAATATATCATATCGTATGAGACTGTAAAAGTAAAAAAATCCTTATTTGTTTGTATAACGGGCCTGTTTTCTTTGACTTATACTCGTTTCAAAGTTTCACTTTGAACCTTCTGACATTTAAGCACTGATCAGAGTTCTGCTCTTAAAATAGACATCGTTCGCGGTCATTGGTTTCCGTGGAATCAAATCTAAACCGCAATTTACCAAACAGATTGCTTTATACATCATTACAAAATGTCTGCCTACAGTGTCATGTTCCATCGATATAAAAATAAGCAGATGATGAATTTATCCAGCGGCCTCGACCCAAAGCCGTGGTTAGCCAGGGGACATGAGGAATTAACCCTGCGATGAAGTTTCATGCACGCTATGAATGTA